>NW_026294573.1:164128072-164195572 GCF_007827085.1 Peromyscus californicus insignis | reverse complement strand
TGTCGGGTTTGGATCACATTTTCACGTGACCTCTTGTGAGGGAGCACTAGCAAACGGGGGACAGTTCACTAGAAAGGGTTTTCTCTTAAACTGCATGGGGAAACTGTCCTTGTTTCTACTTCAAAGCTAAATTAACTTCAGAGATGGAAGAGTTAGGAGATTAATGACAACATATAAGAAGTTAGCAAATTCTGTCCACATTTAATAGGTCCATTAACAAATGCTAATTTGCATAAGCTTGGCAGCATTTACAGGTTCAGTTTGGGTGATTATTCTCCAAGATATCAAACTTGAGCTATCATGATTTTAATTAAATATTTAAAAAAAATTAATGCCTGTGATTGCTCGTAATTAAACCTACAATAATACCATTTCCTTATCTAGGTATTTGGGAGTACGTTATAGACAACCAGTGCAGAATTAGGCAAATCCCATGAAGCTTTAAGACAAATTGGGAAATAACAATTAGTGTTTATGTAAGTCTATCTAGGCTCTTAAATCACAAACATGTGACTGTTTTGTTATGGTATTGATCAACTTTCTTGTACTGGAAAATACAAATTTCAGAATGACATCATCATGCCCAGTAGGAGTAATTAAAGATATCTGATGAGGGAATTTAGAAGTTGAAAGGGATAATTGTAATTGATCCCGATTCAATCCTATTACAGCTTTTTATAGTTTAAGCTCTAGAGAAAGCCCATTCCTTGTCAAGACTTTATTTTACGTTCTTTTGTGTGTGCTGTGTTTTCTAGTCTCTATTTTTCCTTTTAATTTTTTTTTCCTGTAGTAAATAATGAGCTGCCGCCTGAAATCCGGCTTGCCAGTGGTCAGCTAATGGGTGATGACCCGTCTCTCCTTACTGCAGGAGAGCTGTCACCTTATATCAGTGACCCGGCGCTGAAGCTATTCCAGTGTGCTGTTTGCAACAGATTCACCTCTGACAGCCTGGAGGCCCTAAGTGTGCATGTGAACAGCGAGCGCTCTCTCCCTGAAGAGGAATGGAGGGCTGTAATTGGAGATATCTACCAGTGCAAGCTCTGCAACTACAACACCCAGCTCAAAGCCAACTTCCAGCTCCACTGCAAGACTGATAAGCATATGCAGAAATACCAGCTGGTGGCCCACATCAAAGAAGGGGGCAAAAGCAATGAGTGGAGGCTGAAGTGCATTGCCATTGGCAACCCTGTTCACCTAAAGTGTAACGCCTGCGACTACTACACCAACAGTGTGGATAAATTACGTCTGCATACCACCAATCACAGACACGAGGCGGCTCTGAAACTCTACAAGGTAAGCAGTGCTATCCATTTTCATTGGTGCACAGTAGACAAGGGCATTAACCATTTCAGAATTTGGAGCACAGACCAGCAAGGAGAGGGCAGGTGCGAGGATCAAGGTGCACAATTTCTGTTGCCGTTCCTAAAGGTATATGGAATGCACAGCGGTGAAAACTAGGGATTAGCTCCTTGCCCTATTTCTGTCTATCTCAGGGGCATAGATTGCTTCACTGGCTTCCTATAAGAAAAGAAAATTTTCTGGATAGTGTCATTAGGAAAATAGTACTTTAAAGTTTTGTTTTTATTTATTATTTTTACAAAACCAAAATATAGTGGCACTAAGTGTTAATGGAGGCAGGGAGCAGAGGACACAAACAGTGCCTATACTTTAAATGAGTCATTTGTTTGGTGATAAACAGGAATGACCCAAACAGAACGTTTGTGTACGTTCACTCTTGCTGACATAGAATAAACACAATCTTCCTCAGCATCAGTTGGAAGTCTTCACAAGGAAATTCTGTTGTTCTTTTGCATGATTGCTTTTCCAACTAGTCATGCTTCCTCTAGTCCCAAAAGGGTGTGGCATACATAAATACGTTCTTAAGATGACAAGTATACTTCTTTACTGGGATAAACTATGCAGATGTTCTTCATACGTGAGAGTGATGAGCAGCATGTATTGCACAACTCATGTTGATGTTTTCTGAACCCTAATGACTGAAGAATTTATTTTCTGTAGCTAGTTCACGGATTGCCTTGATCATTTTGGTTCCTGTACAAGTATAGCTCAGTCATTTCTATGATGAATAACTTGGTTACTTATTAAAAAACTTCTTTTGTCTAGAGGATATTAAAATTCAGAAAATATTGCAAACCATTAGTCATTGTAACAAGCTCTAAATATGATTACAAAATCCATTTTGCAAGTGTTATCTATTGATTTATACTAGAAATCAGTGATAACTATACTATCAGGAGTCAACCAACAATTATAGTACCTATAGCTAATCCTATTTAAAATTGCAAACACAACAGCAAGAGCAGATGTGGCCATCTGGGTTCGACTCGGGAATTATTTATTTGGATTGGTCTGATGCTGTGCACTTGGGTTGTCCCTGTTTGAATTTTAGATAGATGTACTATGCACAAAAAGCTACAGTCTCACTGTGAGAATTTGTAACATTGTTCCTGCAATATTGGTACTCTGTAGATCGATAATGAAAGCGTTAGATTTGGGCTGCTCCGTTTGTGGGGAGTGCAGGCCCTAATGTAAGATGGAGCACTTCTACCTCAATGCTATTGAAAATATAATATAAAGGATTAATTGTATTATAATTCATGGGTTTTGCAGCAACAGTTGACAACTGCTCCATTGCCTACTTTTTTTTTTCCTGTTGATACCTGACCTATTAAAAGTTTTAGAATACCTAGGAGAAAAAAAGCAAACATTAAGTTTGTATAAATAATAGATTTAGACCCTGGGAGCTATATAGAATATTCATGAACTGTGTTTATATTCACGCAGTTCCTCTAACACTTTAAATTAACATGTTGTGCATAGGAGATACAAATGTACAGATTTTTCTATTTTATTACTCTCAGGTGGGAACCTAGTGAAAGGGAGAGTGTTATTGTTTATATTCTTAAAAAGAGTTATTTAATCCAAACTGTCTGATAATTCTTCATATGTTGATAGGTTTGTGTGTGTGTGTGTGTGTGTGTGTGTGTGTGTGTGTGTGTATGTGTGTGTGTGTGTGTGTGTGTGTGTGTGTGTGTGTGTGTGTGTGTGTGTGTTTGTATAAGTTCATGCAATTCTTTCTGTAAGAATGAGTTAACCACCTTACTCCTACAGGACCAGGGTTCAACTTGAAGTTGACTTTGAATCCATAAAAAACAATTACAATAAATGCTTGACTCTAAAGAAGGCTATGATGCTGAGAGCACATTCTACCCCACAAGCAAAAGATGCATAGTTATCTTACAGATCCTGTAAGATACAGAATATGTTCAGGTGGTTATCCCTTAATTAGCCAAGTATACCCAATATAGTGTTGAAATATGCCCAGCAGACAAAGTTATTATAAAAAAATTACATTAAATTCAAAGAATACCAAAAATATTTGAGTATTGAAACCTATTATCCAACAATTCAACTATATTTTTTGCATATTTCTAGAAATAGTCAGAAAAAACACTCTCAAGTAGTTATGTATTGAGCATGCTATTTCCGAACTCAATTCAAAAAACGATATGATTCAGACATAGAGCCTTTCAAGCACAGTGATGAGGAGATTAGCTTGGCTGACTTGTCTCAGCAAAATAAAATTGGTTCATAAATAACATTAATTGCTTTTAAATGAGAAACTAACAAATTGGCTTGGGCCTGGAAAAAAAAAACCATGGTTTATCATATGACTTAAATATTAAAATTAGACTTAAAATAGTTTCAGAGTTAATAACTAGACAATAATCTTCTCTATAAAATTTATTTTCATTAAGAGTTTAATTTGCACCATTTTGCATTGTGAATTATTTAGACATTAGAGGAAAGTGGCAGGTTACAATTGTAAGACAGACACAGAGCTGTGAGGAAACAGCTTTGCTCATTATTGACAACATATTGATTCATAACACTCTAAATGGGGCGACGTGTCAGTTCAATTTGAATAAAACACTCTACTCACTGCGTTGTCAAGCTGAAGAAGCATCACCTAAAAGAACTATGGGCTTTATCCCGTTTAAAGAGGTTAAAAGTTAAAGGTTAAGGGTTAGTGTGGAAGCATCATCTGCCGAGCTGCTTAACTTTAAACTGATCAATTTAATGAAAATCTGTTTTACAGATGTTGTTTTAATGTATTTGGCAGGATTTAGTCAGATTTAACATTAGAGGGGAGGCAGTAAAAATTATTTCTTTATTTGACCAGAAAAACACCTCTCCTTTTATGTTTAAGGTAGATGGCTTGTGGGCTATGGTATTTTGGCAAAGAACCCAGAGGCAGAATGTGTTGATGATGTTTCCATATGGACCAGAGGAAAAAAAAACTGTTATGTCTATTGCTAAGGATGACTGGAAGGAAAAAAAAAACTGTGTTCACTTTGGTAGTGTAGTGTTACTTTCCTGAGAAGCAACTCTGTTATTACTCAAAAATCTTCCTCATTTTTTTCAAGTGACATTCTCTGAAGTTCTAATACAGTCTTATCTTGACGTAGTTTTCATCCAGAAACTTTAATGATGAAAGAAAATTGGTCAAGGAAAAGGAAAGAGAAAAGAACTATTTTACGTTGCCCTTACTCTTCCCTGTTAGTGCCTGGATGGATGTGTAAAATGAACCTAACAATGGTGCTAAGTGTGCAGAGCGTTAAACTAGGTCTTGCAGGTTAATGTCTACATACATACTTGTGTAAATACGCAACAGTGGTTTTAAGATAAGTTAATTTACCAGGCTACATTATATTTTTAAAATTTCCTGCTTTTATATTCTCTTAAAAGTTTTAGTGAATTGGTTTTTAGGTCTGGGTCCTCGCTAAATGTTTGGATGATGTAATAAACTAATGAGTCGACTGAGGAGCGTATTAAAGGACCTCCTTTAGCATCTCTCAGCCTTCATTCTAAAAAAGCATTGTAATTTGCTCTGCTTCTTAAGTGAGCCCTGGCATTTTCTGACGAATTCAGTGGAAAGTTGTAATGACAACCGCTTAGCATTATACATGAAAGTTAGGGCAATCAAGGAAGGCTTGGGCAGCAGTCCAGAATACACTCGAGTGTGTTCTTGGCTCTGCGAGGCTGACTTTTCCGGCCAGCCCTTTGGCTTAACTATTTCCCTGTGTGGAACATGCCCATGCTTAGCTGTCTGTGTCCTCTGACAGCCCTCCTCTTCCTGTGTGAATGTGTGAGTGTTCACAACTTTACTGGTTCAAAGGCAAAAGCTTAACTACTTGAGCTGCTTTCTCCCTGGCCTCTGCTGGGAGCAAGGCACAGGAGCCTATCTGACTTCCCCACTGCTGTGTGGCTATTTGGATCTCATAAAGGCTAAAAGCATTGAAGCATTAGTTTGTCTTTATGGTGAGTAGTGGCACACACACACACACGCACACACACACACACACACACACACACACACACACACACACACACACGGTTTAGTCCTAGGAACTTATAGGGTGACATAGACCCAAGGAAGAGTTTTTAGTTTTTCTCTTTATTTAGGATTTAGATTAAAGAAAAGATCCAGATTAAGTGCTAAAACTCGAGGGGAGGGGAAGGGGACATAGAAGAGCATGAGGTGGGCAGAGCAAGGGAAGCATGTGCAAAGGAAACAAGCCACTGAATGACTGGCATCGCCTAACCCTTTGCTGCTTTTACTAGTAGAAAATACTGAACGGTTTGAAGTTATCGGTGAGCCACAGGTATTTTTATAACCATATGCCCAATTTCAAACCAGCTTTGCAATTTAAAATCAAATATACCAGGTATGTACCATTTGAGTCATGGATGTCACTGTTCTTGTGTGATGGTAAAAGTTCTTAGAAGATGCTGCAGGGCGCATTTGCGTGTACGGCAACATACAAAGGAAATTGCAATATGGGTATGCTCTGAGAAATCCAAGTAGGTTGCTCTTACTCTTATTCTAGGCATTTGTTTAGGTGAAGAAAGCTGTTTTCAGAGATCAACAAAAGTTATTCTTTGCCCAGACTAAACATTAACCTGAACGTGGAAATAGTTTTGCACTCTTTGTATTAGTTTCACATTCATGTTCATTTCAAGGTTGAAAAGCAGTGTGAAATTTAATTCCAGTTGTAGGATTTTGTGTGTGTGTGTGTGAGTAATCACAATTCAAATTATTCCATTGTATTCTCATATTAAAAGACAGGCAGAGGTTGGAAAAGTAATTTCTACAGTAGAACAATCCATGCTTGCATAATACTTAGAACTAATAAATACACAGATCAAATAAAGAAGAACTGGTTAGCTAATAGCAACTAATAAATCATGGGTGTTTTCAGATCACACTGTAATTGGCCGGCCCTCCCAACTACACAGCCTTCTGTTTTTAAGCATGATGTTTGTTGCCTGAACTGTGGCCATGTGCAAACCATGCTACTTTGTTACAAATGTGAACTTCGGTCACTGTACTCTTGTGCAAGTACTAAGGTACATTGTGAGCTGAGAACCTTTTTTCACCTCCAAAATAAGAAAAATAACCTCAAAGTTATTAAATATAAACAGATGGACACATACTAATCCCTACAGAGGTCCATGTTAGCCAAGCTTATTGTATCTATGTCAGGGTGAAAAAAAGAAAATGTGGCATTTGATCTCTCCTGTCTTTACTTTCCCTAACTGTGCTCTGTCATTCCTCTATGTGTTAGGATGCGGCTTTGCCTCCCATCTAGATCTTCTGCTCATAGAAGCGCTCCGTGTTGCAAGATTAGCTAGCTTCCTTAGCAATTCTAAGGAAGCATTCTTTTAATTAAGGGGAAACAAGAAATACTATAAAAACAGAGAAGCTTCTACAATTGGCTTTTTCGGAGTGAACTGTTGTGAAGATATTTGCTTATTCTGGAAGAATTTCTGTGTTTGGGAGGATGGAGGTGGGTCAGGGCTGAGGGAATCAGTTGGGAGTAAGGGCTGGGGAGAACAGTCCCCTTTCCTAAAGTTCCTTTCATTTGCTGCTTCTGAAGGCACCCACCCGATGCACCCACACCACCACCACTGCCTCCATACAAACACACCTCAGAAACCCAGTCAACAACTTGGCACTGCTGTTCACTCCGGGTCCCAGGAACATGTCAACTTGCACTTTGTGATTCACACATTTTTGTATTATGTGCTCTTTCTGTCTAGCCTGGAATGTTGGCACATTTTATCCAAAAATATCAATTGGCTTATTTGTGACCTGTCCTGAGGTCACTTAGGTAAAATGAACAACAGTGTTGTCACATAATTCTGGACTCTCGTACAGGTTTCCTTGGCTTAATGTTTCTGTCCCTTTCCCATGGAGCTGGTATGCAGTTGTTGAAGTGCTCAAAGGGCGTGGGGCTGGCACACAGCAGTGCAACCACAGTCATATGTTAGGCAGGCCTCAGACTGCTGAAAGGGTCTTGGCCTGGGGTGGAGTGAGGAGGAGCTGGCATGTGCATAATGACCACAGTTCGGCTTCCAGAACATCTGGCCTTCCCAAGCCCTGCTGCAGATGCTTTACCAAGTTTGCTTTGAGTCTGAGCCTATGCTAAGGGGGAATTCACACAGACATAGAAATGTATTCATTATTCTGACAATCCGAGCATTGGAGGCAATTTCTCCTCACACTGTCAGTGGCTTTCAGGACAGCATGAGAGGCCATGATTTATTTTTAAAAAGTGAATCAGGACCATGGAGATATAGCAACACCTCACCATCAGGAAAGGTTTTCATAGATTCCATAACCTAGGTGTATTGATAGATGCTAACCCAAGGGTCATAGCTTCATTTGCAGAATACCTAGAAGACATGCTGCTTCTTGTCTCCAGTAAGCAGAGAAGCATTTACTGAGCATTTACTGTGTCTTGGCTTTGAATATAACTGCATGAGGAGTGTACCCATTAATGTGCTGGATAATAAGCTGGCTTCCTAAGTGTTGTGCAGACATGAAATTTTCTGAAGTTGTATTTTCAAACACCACTCTTCACAACTGTAAGTTATATGTGGGCCCAGAGACATTCATAAAAATTACAAGTTTCCCTGATGTTTTCAACCATGCTTATTCAAGAATTTGAATGTGCCAGCTATCTTGAATTATCCATAGATAAACTATAATCCTATTTGTGTATCTTGGCAGACTCAGTTACTCTATTGCATAGCAACATTTTATTCATTGATTTAAGATGAGAATTACGTTAAAAATTTTAATGCAAAAAAAGAGCTTTCCTTGGTTGACACATTCATAGTTATTTTTCAAATACAAGCATGCTGTTGCAATGTGTGGTTGAAAAAAACTGATGAAAAATCAGTAAGCATGTCCAGTTACAACCTGAATCAGCCCCTCTACAGAATCAGGGTGCTACTTTAATATGAATCCTGGAAAATATGTAAATACAGTTTACAATGCAGTCAGAGAGAGTTCTGCCTAAAGGTACATGATTGTGTTGACTTCTTACACAATTATCACAGACAAGAGTTATGCACAGCAATTTTGTTTCATTTGCTTAAATAATACTGAATTAATGTTCTGAGGTTTTGTGAGTTGTGGGGACATACACATATATGCCAAGACTTGGAGGACCGAGGTGGGAAGGTTATGAGTTTGAGCCCAACCTGGCTCACAGTAAGATCCTCTTGTGGGGAAAGAAATGACAGAAAGCAAATCCTGTATTTTCTATGGATAAGGGAAAATACTTTTATAGAACATATAATATATTTCGTATAATGTTTATATGTAAAATGTGCATATGAAAGCATATGGTAGTAGATTCACCTAAATAAAGCCTTTCTATCAATGGAAATATTTGATAGTATAGAATATGTATTAGTCTGTCATCTTGGTAAAGGACTAAGTATTGGGGTTATATTTGCCTTTCAAGTAATTGTGTGTGTGTGTGTGTGTGTGTGTGTGTGTGTGTGTGTGTGTGTACATGCACACACATATGCATATATGTGATGTTGTCTGTGTTGTACTTTGTGTGTGATGTGTCCTTGTTAGTATAGACATGTGGACAAGGCATGTGAGTAAAACATCTATACTAACACATCCACATATATATTGATAGAGGCCAGAGATATACATCAGGTGTATATCTGACCCTGTTGTTCTCCACTTTTATTTATTGAAATAGGGTCTCTCACTGAACCTGATGTGCATGGATTCAGCTAGGCTGACTGGAAAATGAGATTCATGGGTTCTCCTGTCCCAACCCACACCATTCTTCAGGGCTGGGGTTACAGGCACACACCCCTAGGCTAGGCTCTTTATGTGGAGGTGAGGAATCTAAAATAGGTCCTCATGCTTGCACATCAGGCATTTTAGAGACTGAGCTGTCTTCAGCCCCCCTCAAGCAACTTTTAAGAAGTAGCGCAGAGGAAGTGTAGTGTTATATACTTGGATATTTGATGGTAACAGTAATGGAAAGCAAGATTGAGAGAGGAAAAGACAGACCCAACTGCATGGTGACACC
Organism: Peromyscus californicus insignis; assembly: GCF_007827085.1. NCBI lineage: Eukaryota > Metazoa > Chordata > Mammalia > Rodentia > Cricetidae > Peromyscus > Peromyscus californicus. Next base: position 164,186,141 of record NW_026294573.1, on the reverse strand, counting down.
AGTTTTGGAAGAAACATTTTAAAGTTTTGATTTATTGATTTTTTTTCATTTGTGACTATGTATTCTGTTGCAAGAGATCTTCATTTATTGGTGGAGTTGGCAGTTTGCTGTTTCTTTGTGATTGATGGTATATTGGGGAGTCTCTTTCCAAAAATATCCCTTCTCTGGTGCCAGACGGTCTATTGACTATGAAACCATGTTGAGATTTTATTGTTCTATTTTTTGCCTTTTTGAATGTCACTGCTTTTTGAAGAAAGCACATGCACTGACCAAAATTGTAAGTTATACACTACATGTCCATTGTCTCATCACTCTTCCAGAGACTTCTACACAATTATTCACATTTAAGTGTATGTGGAAACCAGGATTCACAAGTTTGTCAGGTCCTCACAGAAAGTAAGAGCTTGGTCTTGAGTTGTGACTCTGTATCTTTTCAGCCTAGGGCCAGGCATTCTTGTAGAGCTCCATCAACATGAAAACCTTTTTATATTTGAGGACAGCAAAAGCAGAGAGGAAAGTAGAGAGGCTGACACCTGATAAACTCCACCATTTTGTCTTCAGCATCATCTTGTTGGGTAGCATTTCCATGTCTCTGAACCAGCAGGTTTTACTAAAGTCTAGGTGGGGAGAGTGGGAACTGACCAGCGGGTCTGGATACACGAATGCCAAGTGCTGAAATGGCACTCTTAAACCTGTGATCTGTTAGCTGGGAGGGGAAACTGGAAATGGCACTCTTAAACCTGTGATCTGTTAGCTGGGAGGGGAAACTGGTAGTTAAGTGGTCACCTGAGTATTTCCTGTCAAAACGGAATTCTTTTGCTTTCAGCAACTTCCTTGAATTGGCATGTTTGTGTGTTTGGTGGATCGAACAGGATTGACTAATCGAATATTTATCACTTTTAGTGCTGGAGTTTGCAGTGTCTGACAGTTAAGCCCCTGTTGGAGGCTGCATTACTTCATTTAGGTCACCAGGGAACCACAGCAGTCATGCCTTAATGGTCCGCCACTGGCCTGACAGAGGAGATGGTGGAATGTGCCTCTGCCAGCATTCAGGGAAAGCTGGAGCAGTCCTTTGCCCAGAGCTTGAGCTGCCTCTCTTTTCCTAGCAACTTTAGAACTCCTGGAAGAGGCCTGGTCACATGTAACCCATTAGATGTGTTTAAAATACCCTGTGGTTTTGAACTCTTAATTTCATATTTTTGTATCTCATTTCTTACTTTGAACCCTTGTATGTTTTTGTGAACCAGGACCTCATTTATCATATCCTACCTTCCATTTTTCCTCTTCCCTTTCTCTTTTTACCTTGAATTCGCTTTTTATTGTTGTTGTTGTTCTTCATTTTATTTAAAGATTTCTAGAATTGTACCTCCAATGTATGTTGAGGCAATGTAAATTGAGGAACAACCTCTCTTCTCTTCAAAATTTCGCCAAATATTTTACTATGAACCCCAGTGTCATGCTAGAACTTACATTGGCTGGACATGGAGATCTTTGAGGAAACTTGAACCTGGCTACTTGACCCTGTAAGATTTGTTTGGTCATTCACATTGATGCTGTTGACCACATTTGTTAATGAAATGATCTTTTATTGGAAAGTGAGAATTGTCTGGGTTTTGGAAGGACAGACTTGTTACTGATGAAGAAGTATCTGTAGCTGGTGTGTGAAAAGCAATTAAGGAAGTCTTGGTAACTCTATTGGGTAGATTTTTCAAAGACTTTAGATATTTCTAACTGTCTATCTGGCAAACCTTGGGATAACACTAGCTTTTTGAGGACATAAATCCTCAGGGACTAAAATTGTCCACTGTTCAAATGGGAGAGATTGGGTAGCAAGCTTAACTACCATCACATCTGCAGTCAGTTTGCAAGTCATTTTTGTCAACATGTTTGCAGCACTCACCAGAGCTTTTGTACAGAATCACTAGTGACATTTTTAAAGAAAGATTCAAAACCTAAATGGGAATTACTTGAACATCAGAATTTGCTGTTTAGAATTCATTCTATCGGTGAGTTTATGTTGTACAATAATTGAAAAGGCTGAAAACTTTTTTTTGTTTACAATGTAATGTTAAATATTACTGTCCTTTACTAGGAAGCCTTTCAATGTCTTTAGAGAAATAATTGGTAAAATCAAGTGCTGTCATCATCATCATCATCATCATCATCATCATCATCATCGTTATCACCACGATCATTATGCAATGAGAAATAACTAGAGTGGGAGGGGCTTCACAGAAAGAATACTGTCTCATTATTGGATTCCTATTTGTTTATTTTGTTGTTGAAAAAATTCAAATGACTGAGACAGAAATTATTTGCTACTGTGGAAGCATCAAATTTTTCTATGATGACTATTCCTTAAAAGTCTTCTCCCAGTCTTGTAGCAAGCTTTTGCGGTGGATACCAGCTTACAAATAAGGATGTGAAGACTTCTTATTAATTATGAAAGCTTGGCCTTTAGCTTAGGCTTGTCACCAACTAGCTCTTATAACTTAATCTGCTTCTACCACGTGGCTTTTTTTTTTTTTTTTTACCTCTTCTCCATTTCTGTACATCCAACTTGTCCCATGTCTCCTGGCATCTCTTATGCATCTTGATTATCTCCTCTTCCTCTCTCTGCCTGGAAGTCTCGCCTATCTCTCCTGCCTAGCTATTGGCCATTCAGCCTCTGATTACACCAACCACAGCAACACATCTTCACACAGTGTACAAACATTCCACAACATAGTCTCATAAACAAATTCTTTAAAAATAGATGTAATGGTTTTAAGATTTGAATCTGGTGTCTAATGTTCTGAATGTCTGGTCCTCAACTGATGGCACCTTGTTAAGAGACATTGAGATGTGATACTTGGCTAAATAACGTAGATGGATCCTTGAGAGATGTATTATTCTTAACCACTTCCTTCTGCTGTTTCTGCTTCCTGGCCCACTCTTACATGAACTCAGCTGCTCCATGTGCCTTTCTCACCATTGATGGACTTGGACTCCCTCTAGATCTGTGAGGTAAAATAAATCTTTCCTCCCACAAGCTGTTTTCATCTAACATTTGGGCTGTAATAATACAAAAGTAACCAACACAAAAGGACATTTATAAATAGCCTTTCTTCAGAGTAGTAATTCAGTCTTTGACCCTCTTAATTTCTTAAGTATTGAAAAACCTAAAATGGTCTTTCTGAAGACCTTTTATGATTAGGAACATTATTTTTTTTTAATATTTAAGTAGAAGTATTTCTGCCTTTAACTCACACATCAGCAAGTGACTTAATATCCCAACAGCCCAAGTTTTTCTGTTTTTACTTAGATGTGTGTTTCAAAATAGATTAGCATGTATCATTGTTTCCTGCAAGCACTTATAGAGTGTACCATGTCACTTTATTCCTTCCCTTTGGGACAATGGCTACTCCTTTGGTGGCAGCAGCTTGATAATTTTAAAATGAATAGAGAAGCAATTCAAGGAAATCAGATATACACATACTTTCTTCCAAATGAGCAATTTAATTTTCTTCAGTGAATGAAGAAAGATGTGCATATATATTTAAGATCACATGTGTAAGGTATTAAAAATATAAAAATAAGATGAAAATTATACTTTATTTAATATTTTGTGTATGTATTCATGAAGCTCTATTTATATTACCCAAATCAAGCAAATTGTGTGTGTGTGTGTGTGTGTGTGTGTGTGTGTGTGTGTGTGTGACAGAGAGAGAGAGAGAGAGAGGGAGAGGAGAGAGATTTCTATATATTAAATATATTAAAATAGATGAAGATCATGAGTTAATCAGTAATTCTCTGTATTTTGTTTTAAAGTAGATTGCATGAATTTCTTCCTGTACACTGTGTTTTTTGTCCTTAGAGATAATAAACCTTTGATGATATTGTGCAGGACTCGGCAGCAAGTACTAAGTGGTTCTGAATGTACACATGACTAATCAAAGGTTCAGGGAACAGGATATGATTTGGTAAAAGTGATAGGTCCCCAAAAAACTGAATGGCGTCACGAACAGCCCATGGAGCCTTTCCGCCATAAACAGGCATATCCTGACCCTGGCATCGGGGAAGGTTGCTTTTCACACAAGCTTTTGTGCTGTCTCTTAAGAATTTCTTTTAAAGTAAAGTGTTTCACAAATTAATGTCTCCCTAGTTAGTACTCTGTTCCTTCTTTGCTCTTAAAATAACAACTGATTCCACAAGATAATCAGAGGTATTGAAACACAGGCACTCAGACACACAAGCAACATCTTAAATTGATCACTGTGGGCTGATCACTGACGAAGGCAGGACTCTCAATGTTAAAGCATGCAACTGTAGAGGAAACGGTGACAAACAACCAGTGAAAAGTTTTATGTGAGAGCAGAAGAAACATAATTTACATCTCAAATTCTAGTATGTTTGGCTTGTGAGGAACATTGAGTCTTGCCTCAGCTTCAATGTGTCTGTTGGCCTTTTTAATTTCTTCTTATTATTATTTGTAAGGACTTGATTGAGATGCAGTTCATACTCCATGAATTTCATCTATTTAAAATGCAATTGAATAGTATTTAAAATATTCACAGGATTATGTAGCCATCATTATAACTGACTCTTGAATATTTTCCTCAGCTGAAAAGGAAATCTTGTACTAATTTAGTTGCCCACAACCATCCTGAACTCTCACTCCCATGGCCCTGGGCAACAGCTAATTGCTTTCTGTCTCTATAGATTTGATTATTCTGGTCATTGATATAGATGCAACCACAGTGTATGGGGTCCTTTGTGAGGCTTCTTTCACTTAGCATAATGTTTTCAAAATTCATCAATGCTTTCACGTGTTTTAGCTTTGTGCACAGTATCTTTTATTTATGTTGCCTCAGATAAACATTTGGTTGCTTTTACTTTATGTCTATATGGATAATTATGCTACGAACACTTCTATGTAGGCCTTATTTTCATTTCTCTGAGTTAGGTACTCTGCAGTAGGATTTCAGGATGAGCAAGTACTAATATCAACTAGATTTTTTATTACTGTCAGTGTTTTCTTATTTTATGCTTGGCAAACTCACTGCCAATTGTCTTTTAAAGAATACTTCAAAAACTTGCCTAACATGTAGAAGGCCTTGCTTGGATTTGATCACTAGCAACACACACACACACACACACACACACACACACACATACACACACACACAAACACACGCACATGCACATGCACACACACACACACACACACACACACACACATGCTAAAACCTTTCACAGTTTTGTCATTGTCCCAGTGATACTTTCCATCTTTTGTTTCCTTCTGGCCAACTGGCTGAATGAGAAAATTTAATAATAGCATTTATTGAGTATGTATTCAGTGGTAACAAGATAATACCCTTTGTTCTTTATCTTGCTTTTTAAGACTTAAAAACAAAATTTCAAATCATGTGTATGTACATTTGTCTATGTGTTGAATATGGAAACATTAATTCAGATCCCTATAGAGACCAGAAGAGAGTGTCAGATTCCCTGAATCCAAAGGAACAAGAAGTTGTGAGCTATCTGATGTGGGTACTGGGAAACAAACTCCAATCCACTGAGCCATTTCTCTATCGCTAATAAGATGTTAGATATTGCTACAGGATATTTGATCACACTGTGACACCCTGAGACTGTGTTAATAAAGTTAACCTTGAATCAGGGGGCAGAGCCAGCAACAAGCTGACCAGAATTAGCCATAGAGAAGCCAGGAATCCTGATAGAGAAGACACACAGGAATGAGTAAGGAGGGCACTCATTGGGGCATCACAATTTCTCTTATAGATAGGTATAGTTACTAGGAAAGTTTGAAGATGAAATCATTATAAATGAAAACTCAATTGGTTATCCAAGCTTACATAGCTGGTAATACTGATGACTAAGTTAGATTAGTACTCAGTCTGACTCCAGACTCTACATCATTAGTCAGGACACCATGTCACAGTAAAGACAGTGCACTAAGTCAGTACCTGGCCAGGGATATCCTGTTTGTGGCAGATAGGGGTGGAAGTAAGGATGTGACTGTCATAGGTGCTCATGGTAGGGGTGTACCCCTTGAGAGGAAGAAAAGTGATGATGAGGTAGGTGGAGATGAAGAGAAGGCAAGTTAGCAAAACTTCCCACAGCAAAATACAAGCTTCAAGTTTTGGAGATCTGAATGTTAACTATTTCATTCACAGTATATTCTTTTTGCTGGCAGAAAATTAACCGTTCATTTGAGTCATACTATATTTCTAAAAAATATCTGCCAATAGAATTTCATGTGAGACTGAAATTGGTATATTTTAAGATCACTTATATCTACTAAAATATATTTCTGTTAAATTAGTATTTGAATAATACACAGACATTAATTTATCACATTGATAATCAAAACAAAACAAACAAACAAACAAGAACAAAAGACACTGTGCTGGATGCCAAAGACCAATAAGACAGCCAGAGAGGGAATATGATGGCTTCCTGTCTTCAGGAAACTCACCGCTTTTTCACGGGAACTATACACCCTTTCTCTGTTTTCTTTTCCTTGATGGGTTATCCTGTTCAGAGCCTCCCTGTGTTCCAGTCTGAAGGAATGGCTTTGGTAGTTTATGCAATACATTTAGCAGGGGTTGTGCCTTCCTAGCAGTAGGGAATTTATATGTAGATTTCCTTTAGTATTTCAGAAAACGTTAGATTCTACCCTTGCAGAAGTTTGAGGAAGAGTGACTGTACGTTTCTACCGGAATAAGGAGGCTCATTGAAAAACCAAAGCAAACATACCCATCATAGGAAAATTAAAGTCGTCTGTCCTCTTTGCCTCTTCCACACTGCCTACGTGGTGTCTACAGTGCATTGTTTTTGTGTGTTCACAGCAGGAAGGCTATAAACAAAGAAGTATTTCTCAGAGTACTACCTGCAACAAGGAGGATTATTTTTCCCTTTTATAGGTATGGAAAATAATCTATCTCTTATATTTAATACAATAATCAGGGTAAGGCAGCCTTAGCATTTTTTTCAGTAGCTCTTCTAGACACAACCTTATTAGATTCAAATAATTGCTAATTTTCCTTGAAATTTTCAATTTTCAGAGACTTGATCTTCATAAGGCTTGTTGACACGGGCACAATGGGGTCAGGCGTTAAACTGCTAGTGTTCCTAAGGACAGTGCCATGGCACAGTTCCCGCTATTTACCATGAAAATAAATTAAGGAGGTATTCTGCAGGAAATCGTGATAATCTTCCATATTCTTTTATGATAAAAGATTCTCCCAGCTACCTTTGTGAGTTAGAAACAAGGAAACTGAGCCACAGGCTGATGAGTTCAGCGTTTGTGTCAATGAAAACTTGATTAGATTAATAAGCATGGACAATGGTGGGTATCACTTTTGATGCTCCCCTATTATTAATTAATTAGGGGTGAAGTGTGAAGAGAGCATGTGGGGGTGACATCTTAGAAAGTCAATAAAAGCTATTCATAACCCTCCAGCTTTCTGTGCAGCTTCAGAAAAATGTTTTTAAAAAAAGTCAGATTCAGATATTTTCTGTCTTCAGTTGTCAAAATCGCCAAAGTGACTTTCTCCTCTTTGTGTGTTACTTTGGAATTATTTTTGTGCCTTAGTCAGTATATTAGTAAAAGGAGAGAAACCTCCCCCAATGCCTAAATGATTCTACAGATCTTAATTAAAGTACAAAAATAGCTTAGAAAAAAGTATTCTATGATGAAAGCTTTTCTTACACGTGTAGAATATTGTGTCTTGTCAGCACATCTTTGCTACTGGCAGTGACTTGTGCATTGGAGCAAACTTCTTTCTGGTTATTTGGAAGATATTTCATTTTTAATTTCTCTTAGTACACTTGGTTACTATTGTACCTGCAGTTTGTCCTGGGAAGCCGTTCCTACCTTTGCATCGTTGGCCTTCGGATGGAGTTTGCTTTGAACAGGGATGCAGCTGTGTTCATCAAGTTAAAAAGGTGTGACGAGGGTTCATAAAAAATGGCTGTTGTGTTTCCTGGAATGTGCTTCCACGTCAAGAGCCATTCTTTCTTAGGATTTTGCTACAGACAAGGAACCATGCATGACACTTTCAATTCTAGTTTTCACATCTGCCCAGTGAGAATTTGCAAATGAGTAGGTAGGAAGTGGGGCTCCCAGCTGAACAGTAGACTTCGAAGGCTCCTGTGTCTGCTGTTGCTTTTGCCTTAGCCTGCGAGATGTTACACTCGCCTCCCATCTGTGCTCTGGGTCCTGAGTTCCAAATAGATTTTTTTTTTTTTTTTTTTTTTTTTTTTTTTTTTGGTTTTTCGAGACAGGGTTTCTCTGTGTAGCTTTGCGCCTTTCCTGGAACTCACTTGGTAGTCCAGGCTGGCCTCGAACTCACAGAGATCCACCTGGCTCTGCCTCCCGAGTGCTGGGACTAAAGGCGTGCGCCACCACCGCCCGGCCCAAATAGATTTTGAAAAAGAGAATTAACTAAATGGTCATTGAAATCTATATAAACTTAATCACATCTGGGTCATCAGCACTGAATTTATGTCCAGCTTTAACAAATACCTCTTTTTAAACTAATAATGAACTTATACGTCCCTTTGCTTGTTTTCTTTATTTTTTTATTTCTTTAATAAATAAGTGTATGCTCATGTAGTTTTCTATAAATATGAAGACAAGCAAAAATAAAAATCTTTTGTAGAGAGATGTCTGGACTACCCATCTTAAACACCTTACTTTGTCCACTCATTTCATTTATTTGTTTACTGAGAGCCTGGGCTGCCGGGACCCACTGGGCAATAAGGATCTACTATAAGGCAACATAGACACAGGTCTTGCACTTAGTAGGAGAGACATAAAACTATTAAACTTAGAATCATCTGCTAAACAAAGAAATACCTATTGACTATTGGAAGCAAGTAGTGTAATGCCAGCTTTTGATTTGGAACACTTGTTTATGTCTTCAGTACCTTGCTATTTGTAGAAATTGACTTCTTTAAATCCCAGGGAAAGTAAAGAATCTGGGACAATTTTAAGAAAGCTAGGGATAGAAGTAAGATTTCTTTTGATATTGGTAATATAAAATTTGTTGTCATGTTATTATGATTATTACTATTGTGTGTGTGAGCAGGAGCATGTGCAGATCAAAGGACAATGTCAGCTATAATTCCTCAAGTGCTGTCCACTGTGTCTATTGAGAAGGGGTTTCTTAATGTCCCGGAATTCAACTCTGTAGATTAGGCTGGTTGACCAGCAAGCACTGGGATCCTGTCTCTGCTGCTTCTTCAGGACCAGCTTTACACAAGTGCACCATGGCCCCCAGGTCCAGCTCTTTGTACATGGATTCCAGGGGATTGAACTCAGATCCTCACACTTAAGGACAGGCCTGTACTCACTGAGCTCTCATCCAAGTCTAGACACGAAACAATTAAAACACACTATTGTCAGAAATATTTGCAAGCTTTCAGAGTCCTGAGATGCTATGTAAAAATGCTTTTTAAAAATGTCTTTGCTTCCAGCCAGCAGATTGGAACAAACTATAATACAGAAAGGTAGATAAGATGAAACTGGCCAGTAGACTCCTTGTTGAACTTCCTAAATAGCTCTATTTAAATATGCAGTTGTGACAGTCAGCCAAATTTGGGGTGCTCTGCGGGATGGTATAACTTGCTTGCAAATCTAAAGTTTCCAGAAATAAAAAAAAAAGGGTAGCCATGGAGGTAATGCTAACCTCAGTACCAATAACATTTACTCCTCATGGTTCAGGAATTCTTACCTGGTATTCTCCTCTGATGGAACACCTCCCCCCTCCCCCCCCCCCCCCCCCCCCCCGCCTTCAGGGGTGCCGGCTCTGCTAGGGTGTGTTCCATGAATCCATCCCATGTATTGTCCCTGTCTTGTGCATCAATTTGCCCCAAAGGACAGGAATCTGACATGCTTTGTATATCAACATCCCACTACAGCAGGATAAAATCCCAAGTCTTTACATAGAAAAACTTTCTTGAGGGCGTGGTGGTGCATGTCTTTAAAACCAGCACTTGGGAGGCAGAGACAGGCAGATCTCTGTGAATTCCAAGCCACCCTAGTCTACATAGTAATTTCCAAAACAGCCAGGCTATGCAGAGAGATCATGCCTCAAAATAAACAAATAAATAAGAAAAACTGTACATATAAAACAGTTCTTTCATTGCAGTTGTTGAAGGTTTGTCCCTTAGGTGAGCTGTTGAGACAAGAAATCATTTTCTAAGTCCTGAAGTAGGAAAATCACCCCAGCACACACACACACACACACACACACACACACACACACACACACACACACACACAGGCAAACAAACAAAATGCCAAGCCTATTGGATTGAATTTTGTAGGAATATCTTTTTAGGGGAAGACTTTTAGGATAGTGCTTTGCCTTTTTGTGGTTGCAGAAATTCACTTCCCCTGTATAGGAAGATATCCGCAGGCCATAGATACATATTCTAGTTTCTGAACAGGAATCTTATGGGTCTCAGGAGAGCCGACTTCCACAGGCCTGCTAGGTTGCATGCTCATTTGTAGCCTACTGTAATGATTCTGCAATTCTTGTGTCATCTTGCTATTCTAGGAAGACAGATTCTAAGGTTTGTTTTTAGACCTTTTGCTCCAGAAGAGGAGATAGAGATATAAGTGTGTGCAGAGGTAAGTGATGTATGTGCATATGTGCAGGGCACTTGATCATGTCTATGACAGATTATGATGTATTGACTGTTATCTAAGACAGAGTTAGTGGGAACCACATTAACAATCAATGATAAAGAAGCAAAAAAGAAACAAACAAACCAAAATAAACAAACAAAAACTGGAAAAAAAACCCCACAAATGTGCAATCGAATTTGCGCTGTAATGGTGTGCTTTAGGAAAGTTGTTGCATTAGTTAGCTGTGAGTTGAAATTTCTGTCTTTGTGTTTCTGACAGCAGTGCCTATTTGGTAGGTCAGTCTGAAGCTATCTGTCAGCTCTGCACTACATAGAAGAGCTATGCTTTGAATATGATTCTCTAGTAAAATATCTGTTCTGGACTGTATTGTAATCTCACTGGCAATATGGTTTTGTATTTTACAAAAGATCCCAACAAGATACCTCCCTCTCCATAGACAGAATGGTTAGAATAGTAAATTGATTCAGCAAAATAGATTTAAAAAAAGTCAAACCAATTATTTTAGGTCTTTGTGAACAATTTGATGGCCCTGATGACTTACTGATCATCACTACTGATATATACAGACCAGTGAAGGAAAAAGTTTCTTTCTTTCTTGGAGTCTAACTTGAGTATTTGAGTTATTTTAAGGTAATAGTCAGTGTGTATACAGTGAGGGAATACAAACTTTTTTTGTTCTTAAGTGGAAGACGTACTATATCGTTGTATGGTAATGTGGCATCAAGCATGTTGCTCTACTATGACACATCTATCTGCCTCCTATGACAGTATAAATGCAAGAAAACGTCATAGCCATAAACTATTCATACTAGTCAACAATGTCACAAATTAAAGCAGTAGGAGATTTGAATTGCTTGAGGAAGCCACTTGTACAACACATCAAGGCTCTGAAGGAGTAGGGGAGCTGATTATTTTGTTGTTGTTTACCTTTGAGATTGTGTTTTAATTGTAACAGTTCTTCCTTCCTGTTTCTCCTTCCAACTTTTACCTGTCTCCTTTTCCTGCAGTCTCCCTCCTGGTGGCATGGAGGATTTGAGTGAGTGTCCATCTACAGAGATCTAAAATGAATAGTTCACTGCACAAAAATCATTACATTAAACCAGATGCCAATTATAGAGAGAAAAAAGTTTTGCTGGTTAGCAAATAAAAGCCAAAAGTGTACTCTCTTATTATATAGCGTCTTTAGATAAAATGAACATTTATACCAAGGACAAAAAGTTGTCCTGGGAACACATATGCTTATTTTCTTTCTTTATGTTGTTTTTGCTAAATGATGATTTCAAATATGCAGTTTTACCAGAAATATTGATATATTCTATATCAGATATATTGGCCACTTTATTAATTTTGATGCTGCTACATGCACATAAACATGAAGAGACCTGTAACTTGGAACCTAGGAAATTATAGTACAAAATCTAGAAGAATTTTAGATTAAATATTCTTTTTAGCTTTACTGATGGTTTGAAGTAGAAATGTAGCTATTATGCTAACATATTTGGCTTTGCCTGTGTTTCAATGATTTCAGATTCTTCCATTGATTGATTGATTGATTGATTGATTGAGACAAGGTCTTGTTTTGTAGCCCTGGTTATCCTAAAACTCTCTACGAAGACCAGGGCAGGCTCAAAATCATAGAGATCCATCTGCTGGAATTAAAGGCATGTGTCTCCACATCTGGATATATTTCCCTTTTATAACCTATATTACAGAAATGTTCTGAGAGGAAGCTGCAAGGAATAACAGTTATAGAGAATGAAAAAAGCATGCTTAAAACTACAATGAGAGTATTAAAAATATTTCATCCCACTTGTAAGATTTCTTTCTTCGCTATGAAAAGGCAGTATTTTTCTGGTCATGTATGATTTAGCTTGAAAATGGACCACTTTATAAGAACCTTTGTAAAGCCAAGAGTTCAGATTAATCCAAAGTCTGAACCCTGATAAGTTGAATATATAAAAAAAATTGAGGAAATTTCTTTCAACAGCATTCATGGGACAGGAACAGAGATAGTTTATTTTGACTCCTGCTCGGGTCCAGATGTACAGTTTAATGCTTAGCATCCTCATGCTTCTGATTGACAGGGAGTACCTACTTGCCAGATATCTAGCTCACTTCTCCAGTGTCTGGAAGATTACATTTGACTGCCCCAATATTAATAACCAGATTTGATCTTAGGACTGTTCAAGGTCAAGCAGACTGGCCAGGTCAGCCTGTTTGTCTGTGTGCATGCACTGTGACATCTACTCAGAGTGACAGGTAGAGGATGGGGGCGGGGTGAGACAAGGGTGTTAACCTTCAGCTCACTAAAAGAAGCCTCTTCCTGCTGAGAACAAAGAGCCCCAGGGCTTCCAGCCACCTTTTCTTCCCCTCCCCCCGTCCTGTGTTTTCAATGCTCATACTATTTTCCAAGAAGAAGATATGCTATTGAAGGAATGTGTTTTCAAAAGAGGTAAAATGCTTAAGTAATTTGGATAAAAATGTAGCGATAGGCATTCCCATTTTTGTTCAGAATTTTCATCTGCCTTCAACAACATTTTTGTGGGGGTTGGCTTTGTTTGGCTTCTGACTCCACTAGTCATCCTAAAGCATTGTATTCCTGAAATGCCCCTGTTTTTGCATACCTCTGCAGCTGTAGAGCATTCAAGGCGTATTTTTAAAACCTGCTAAAATAACTTGTGACAACCCACAGCTCCTAGTATGCTACCATAAAACACATCAAATAACCTTTTTTTAAAAATTTTTTTATCTTACATCTTTCTAGGTAAAAATTCCTAAGAAGCCATTTGGTTCCTAATTGATTTTCTACGTCAGTTGTTCATTGAATAGATAAGTAGTGCCTGTGATATTTGATTACAGAGCAAGGCACCCATTTAACCTTCTGTTCTTTCCTGGCCAGGATTTCAAATACAATAGAACGTTCCTCCCTGAGGCCCAGCAGGATTAGACAGCTAGCGGTAATCCCTGATAGGCTGAAATAGACCTGATAGAACTTCACCTCACTTGTTCAGGATTATACTCATGAATTTCAGCTCACCCAGAAGCATTAACCCTTTGGGAACCTTGGCTGAGTACTCACTCCTTTAAAAACAATAACTAAGCAGGAACCTATTCATTCATTTTTTTTTTAACTAAAATATAAAAATACAAAAGTTGATGTAAGGACAGACATGTGATTCAACTTGTTTTCAGCAAAGTTCGCATCTCCAACATATTGGTCCGAAGCTTTTCATCCATTTATCTTCTTAAATATAATTTTGTTTAGGGACTTTATAAAAAGTTCTGGTCTGTGTAATAGCTTTCCCTTCCTGGTCACGGTTAAATCATATTGTGGAGGTGGGGGATAAATGACTTCATATAAAGTAGGCCCTCTATATTCTAGGTTAACTGGAACCAAAGCAAGTATGAAAATCCCCAAACCTCATTTCAGCCAGGGGTTTCCAATCTCTTCCCATTCCTTTCATTAGAGTAAATTCCATAGGTTTGAGTTTAATTTTCTCTCTTTCCCCTCTGGGGGATATGAAAATGAACTAAGAAATGGCCAAAAGGCAGGAAATCAGTGGGAGCAAAGAACTAGTAAAAGGTAGAGTTAATCCACAAATTGGAAAGTCAGCCCCATGTTAATCAAAACATGAGAGGAAGAGCATGCACCCTTTCAGTGCAGGTGGCAGAACTGGACTTTATCATGACTTCAATAATTTAAACATTGAAATATGGGCTTCACGAGATTAGGCCATCAAAACGAGGTCCTCGCAAAGTCACAGGTTTGAAATGGATTATTAGTGACAACTGACACAACCTGGGGGAAGGCACCCCCAGTCGTGGAAGTGATTACCTTGAATCATCTAGGCTTTTTCTGTTGACTCTTTAAATATTCATATTCACAACTAGTTTTATTAATTATCAAAATGGGAGATTCTGCTTTGGATGGTTAGAGGACTTCCTGCCATGTTCATAGGTTCTGGGGAAAAATGGAGGTTTGTTTGAGAGACCCGACCTGATGGTCTTGTGATGATCAGTATGACCTCTTTGCCTATGATAATTTTTCTAGGTTGTGGCTAGCTTGAAGCTGCCATCAGCACATCAGCCTCCCTTCTGCAATGTCCCTTGTTAGTGGATCCTTCAGAGTTTGATTCAGCAAAAGCATTTATTAAGAGCTTAATGGAGCCAATGAAACCATAATATAAAAGATACTTCTGCACAATCTGTGAAATGAACTGTTGTTCTTTTCGAGAGCCTTGAACACAGAGATGTGTCAGGGTAACTCCAGAACAGCAGAGGAGAAAGTACATTGAGTTGTTGGGATTAAGTTGAAATGATGCCATGTTCTAAGGATATTTCGTTTGGCTTGGTGGGAGGTGGAGAGGAGCTTGCAGGGTAGGGAGCTGTGACTTGAAATCATTCTGCCAACTCTTTAATTAACAAGCTTGCTTTTTACTTACTTTTGTGCTAATTTTTGTGTCTAATTTTCATGGTTTTAGAGCACAGAGATGATTTCTGTTGTTCCATTTAGGTGACATATTATTCCAATTAATTGGAAAAGTACTCCCCTGGGATAGATGGCTGGAAGATGGGGCTACTTAAACGCTGGCTCCTACAGTGGTCCTGGGATTTGCCCTTTTCTCCTCACATGATTTTACATATGCCGTTCCTGAGATGCCAGTTCTTTGTTGTACGTTATAAAATTCTATTGCATCAGCATGAACAAAACAGAAATATTATACACGTGAACCTTTCACCCCAAAAGACATATAACAGATTGAAAAGCTCCAGACCAGGGTAAGAGGAATGCTTACAGCCAGCATGGACAGGCTTACAGATGACTAAAAAGCTGGTATTAATAAATCTCAAAAGGAGAAGAATAGGAGCAGAAATTTACTGAAGTCTATGTAATAATAGAGGGATGCGTGGCTGGACCACGTGCATCTTTGTACTGTGTGTTAGAACTCAGGATTGTTCTGTGTAAGTGGAGGACAGATTTCAGAACGACAAAGGAGAACATGATGTTTGTTTGCTTTTCCTATTCCTTAATAGAACACTAATTTACCCCTGGGATAATTAAATTAGAAGATTCTGGAAGAAAATAATTCGTTTTCTAGTCATAAGGACAAAAGAGACCTCAAGGAGTCGCCTCCATGATAGATAGGAAATATTAAACCATCCTCCAAAGACATCCATTTGAAGTACTTTAGAGAAGGAAGGTTTTTAGTTGCAATAATTGAATAATGTGTGACTACGTGAGTAAAGAGATAATGACTGAGTTGAAAATTCTGAAACAAATGTATTGATTATGTAAATTTTATCCATATACTATTGAAAAAAAGTATAAGGTTTTTTGGTTGAAGCATTTTGTCCTAAACAGTATGCTTTTAAACTACTTTTTAAAGGAGATTTAGGATATTTAAATTTAATTAACATTTGACCCTTGATTTGGTAATACCTAATAATTAGTATAGCATATGTGTATTATATATTAAAAGACAGGTAACTATATAAATAACCTTTCTTTTAATATATATATATTAATAATATATATATACATATATAATAAAAATTGCCTGTCTTTTAATCACACCATAACTGATAATATGATTATTGTCTTATTTGGTACTCATAACAGTCTATGGAGAAGATTGTCCAATTAGAAAATGGGACATAGCAAGATCAGATGTCTGTAGGTGAGGATCTGGCATCTACTGGACTTGCCTACCTGGAGGTTATGTCCGTACTCTTGTTCTTTATAGCAAATCCTCTCTGATGTGACGAGCTTGGATCCCTTGAACACCTAGGGTAGTCATTGAAAACTTCACAAAGATGTGGAGAAGGATAGACACACTTTGCAGTGTCTATCTCCGCTGTGGTTCTCAGACTCCATCAACTTCAGAACTGTCTAGAAAGTGACCATAACAGGTGATGGAGTGGATTCGATTTCACATGTGGACGGAGGACGACTAACTGCACAGAACAGGAGGGCCATGATGGTAGAGCTGAGCCTGGCACGGTTTGGGTAAGAAGATGCCACCTTAGGAGGTGTGATGGGATTAAGCTCATACTTGAGTCAGTGTAGACGGTTGTTTCCTCCCAGATTATGGCTGGGTCAATATGGTTGTAGACAGTTGCCTTCTTAGCAATGGGAGACTGTCATCTAGCCGTGGAGAAAAGCAGCCCATGGCCAGGAGCTGGTGTGCTTGAGGGAGCTGCAGAGCCTTTCTCCAGGTCATTCTCAGAACTGTAACTGTGAGCAGTTATTGCCTAACAAATGCAAATAAAGGCATCTTAGACACAAAAGTTAACCAAGCCACTGGCTTTTATTTTCAGTACCAATAGAATAGAATAATACTCATCAATCAGTATATAACATGACTCTCATATGTATTTCTAAATTAAAGAATGGGTGCTAAACACAAGAAACAGTGTTTTAGCTAGTATTCTCACAATGGAATATGAGAAATAGTTTCTACTTTATACAGAAGTTGTCAGGGCCATACTTTATGATTCAGTTTTTGTAAGAAATATAATACATGGCAATAATTTCTAGTTCATTTCCAGATACTTTTCTTAAGTGATACTTTGTTTTGAGTTCAATTTCATCATCAGTGTATAATTATATGCATTATCTTTGTTAAAGGGCTAATAATACAGTCATATCAAGGTGAAGTTACTTTCTTTTCAAAACAGCTTTAAATTTTAGGAGAGTAATCTGTGTTATGAGGTATTTAAGAATGTATGTGTTAATGGAGCATTAATTGGTAAATTACTAGTTATTCACAATATTTTGTAAGTTTAAAATATAGTTAAAATTAATGAAACAGCCGGGCGGTGGTGGCGCACGCCTTTAATCCCAGCACTCGGGAGGCAGAGCCAGGCGGATCTCTGCGAGTTCGAGGCCAGCCTGGGCTACCAAGTGAGTTCCAGGAAAGGCGCAAAGCTACTCAGAGAAACCCTGTCTCGAAAAACCAAAAAAAAAAAAAAAAAAAAATTAATGAAACAGCTATGTCATTCAATGCTATGCATATTTTATTTTTTGAAAACATTTTTCAGCCCAAATTAAATATTCTTTGGAGTTTTTTGTTTTGTTTTGTTTTAAATTGGATCTTAAAAGCAGCCTTGAGAGCCGGGCGGTGGTGGCGCACGCCTTTAATCCCAGCACTCGGGAGGCAGAGCCAGGCAAATCTCTGTGAGTTCGAGGCCAGCCTGGGCTACCAAGTGAGTTCCAGGAGAGGCGCAAAGCTACACAGAGAAACCCTGTCTCGAAAAACCAAAAAAAAAAAAAAAAAAAAAAAAAAAAAGCAGCCTTGAAATTGACCACAACTGTACAGTAAAACCTAAGGAAATAAAACAATGAAAATGCCTTAGAGTGTTTTCATCGATCAACATTAAAACTGAAAGGTACATATGAAACACGTATATTTTTGAAGCGTGACTTCATAACATAAAAGCAATTGCAAAAAAACCGAGGTTTTTAGAATTCATGATTTTCCTGGACAGTAGACCTTTGGAGAATTCTACATTGGCTTGTTTCTGAAGCTGGATTTCAAATAATGGAGCTGTCATTTTTCTCATTCTTTCCTTTCAAAATGTGGGTGGGGGAAGATTAAAATAATCTTCAAAGCAGACACCATTACATTGAGTGGGCCCTGGCATGCAAACTGCTCTCCTATAGCAACATATTGCAGTTCCAACTACAGATGAGAGTTAAACATCCACTCAAAGACAGCCTCTTAGATGCAGCTTCAGCCAGCCAGCACAGAGGACCACAATCATACATTCTTCTCTATGTCTAGCTCCTGAAATCACTAATACAATTGTCTTTTGTTTGTTCATTTCTTAATTGCATAATGGAATCTGAATTTCCAGGGATTGTCGTGTACAGTGTTGTAAAATTAAAATGAAAGTGAAACAATACTAGAAAAAGCAGAAAAGGAGAAAGGAACGTTCTGTTTTGCTCCTTCAGAATGAAAGACTACACTATCACCAATCAACTCTTCTTTTGTATCCATTGGGCCATCTCAGTAGAGAAACCGAGGACTAGGAAATAGGGAAGTTGAATCATTGTTCTGTCTCTCTTAACTGAACCATGTCTGAGCTGGGAGACACACAGTAGATCAGTGGACACAGATTCTGGGGGAGGTCAGAAGTATTCTTCTCGTTTAAAGGGGAAAACTTTAATAACAGATGCTAAAGAACTATTTTAAAACATGTCCTCATTACAGTTTGAGCCAATGCTACTTACTGGTGCCATGAATAACAATGTTAAGAAAACACACATTTGCTTTAGAAAAATCTTCTTTTTGCATTCTATTAAGTCATCCATAGGCTGTTTCGTTGTTGTTGTTGTTGTTGTTGTTGTGTGTATGTGTGTGTGTGTGTGTGTGTGTTTTAAACATCATCTCCAGGTTGGAATTTCTTTTCCATAAATGGCTCTGATAAAAGTCAATCTTCCAAGTGTTTTACAGCTTCATGATTCCCAATCCTCAGCAGGGAAGGCCCAACTAATATGAGACACATGCTAATAAGACACTGATTTTCCATTTTTAATGTCCTGTGCGATGCCAGATGATGTATCCAGCTAACCACTTTAAACCTTCCAGTAAAGGTTTGATAATAGATGTCATTATTGAATGTCCTCATGCATGCCCCTTTGAAACAAATGATCACCTATTAGAGGACAGAGACAAAACACATTTACTTGAATGAAATGTTTAATAAAGTACATCAGGACTTGTTTTTATTGGTCCTAGTCTATGAATACTTTATGTGCTAATTTAGAGCTTAAGAGAACTTAGTCATCCCAGTACTCCAGTCTGAAAAAGGCATGTACCTTATTATTATAAACGCCAACCTTTAATGTTTAGAACATATTTATAAAACATACTTGTCCTCTTCTTAAAATTGAAACCATCTGGTACAGATCTTCTGGTAAAATGTTATGGATGTGAGAGCCCAGTGATGAGGCAGACTGCCATTTTGAATGGGAGTGGAGCTGACGGTGTACTCTGCCCTGGTCAGGCTGTGAAAACAAACAAACAAAACGAGGCAGATGCTTCGTTGAGCCCAGCAGCTGTAATTTGTTGTTCATTAAAGGGAATTCCCACATAGGCGTCCTTAATTTTAATAAAGTGTAAGGACGTTTTTTAACTCTATAAATCTGGCCTAATAATTTTTTTTCCTTTAGCATAATTTACACTGACATTTGATGGGCAGTTGATTGGAACAGGGTGACTTCCTGGGAATGAAAATTAATTATCATTTTTGCAGCCTTCATAAGACTGCTTTTATAAGACTGTGACTAAGCAGCGGGGAACTGGCCCTGAAAGGCCTCGTGCCACTGGATCATTTGCTGCGGATTCTCCCTTTTAAGGTGATTGGACCTTTTCATTGTATTTTCTATGTCTACATAAAATGAGGATTTGTGATAAAAAAAATTCCTTGTGGTTTGAAATACACTTGAATATGTATTTACGCTAGCAAAGACAGCATCATAGTAATTTAACATCACACTGTGTGGTCTGTGCAACATATTCAAGTACAGAGACACATTTTAGTCCTCAGCTTTTTATAATACCTAATATTGCCTGAAGTTTTACAAATTGTTGCATATGCACACAGACAGCATGGATTTTAACAACAGGGAACTCATTGTTCAGAGTTGCCAAAATTGTTTGCGATCCATTTTACAGCAATGAGCATGATGCTGTACTGACAGCACGGAAACAACTGTGTAGAGAAACCAAACCAAACCCACTGCGGAGTTAGGATCTGACTGCTGTCCGTAATGTGATTTCAGAAAATACCTGCTAAAGTAACTGTGCCCATGGAAACCTCTACTGTACCTAAGAGGAAATGTGACTCTGCAAGAATACGCTATTTTGCTTTGCTAATTGTGGCTTTTGTTATTTACAAAATACACATTCATATGTTTTCTAACAGAAGGTAAGAATCAAGGGGGTTTCTGAGCCACTAAATGAATATGCTAGTTGGGTGTATTTTGCTTTGAAAATTAATTACATGACACTTTAGATTTCAGAAAATGTTGAATACATAGGAACTAAAACCTAGTCTATGAAGGTTTGTGTCAACCATTAAAAAAAAGGCCGTGGTTCCCCTCTTCCTCTAAAGTGTTTGAATTTGATAGCATTAGCACTGTTTTGTTAGATTATGTAGGATTTTAATTAAATACTTCATAGACCCTTTTGCAGCCACTATTTTTTTTATAGCCACAGCGCTGAATTTTCATAATTAACCATACAGGAAATGGTTTTAAAACTGTAAAGAAAGTCTCCTGTTTTATAACACAATCCCTGTTTCTGTCGAGTATGAACAAGACAGTGTTTATTGTAGTCAGAAAAATAGTTGGCGTGATTCTGCATAAGCGAAGAATCTCTGGGTTGTCTCAAATGTTAGCTGCCCATTCGCAGACAAACAAGCTTTTAGTGTGCAATTTAGGTCAATGGATTGAGGGGAGAAGATGTGTTTAGGCGACAGATTTTAAATCACCATAATATAAATATGCTTCCCTTTTCATCCGGAATTTGCTTTCTTTCAAGGTAATTTAGTGCTGCAGACATGCACTCACGCCTGTCTTTGTAATTTTAGGGATTAGGATAGTGAGGATTAAATGGTGACCCTTAATCTTCAATATCAACTTTAAGAGCAAAATACAATATGCAAATGGAACACATTCATTTTGTGTTTATGTATTTTAATCTCTATAATTTAGTTGTAAGAAGATGGAGACTCATCTTTGCCTTATTTATTTTGAGTCCTAAAGCAAGATGCCATTAAAATCTTTATCCTTCTATCTTAGTGGATAAATGTTTATCCTTTAGGGCTTAGAATACAATTTTTTTTAAAGGACCCTGACTTTAACATAAGAATGTCTTTCTGTTAAGGGAAGTGGCATGTATGCCTGACATACAAAGATAGTTTGACTGACCTATGTTGTACAAGTCAGTAGCTGTTAAATAAAGCCTTGAAGAAAATACATTTGAGATAAAAGTGTTTTTTGCATTTAGTTCTAGAAGTCAGAAAATTACAATTCCATTAATAAAATTAGTGTATTTCGGATGGAATTGACTTTGCTCAGACTGCAGTTTTCCCTTCTGGTTTGAATTTCAGTGTGTAGACAGGAATGTCTTCTAAAGAAAACATTTATTAGGGTGAAATATTAAACTGATAGAAAAATCTGGGACATATTCCCTTAAACAAATAAACAGGGGAGCTATGTTAAGCAAGCAGATCAAAAGAGAAATACAGTGTGAAGAACAGAAACAAAGAACCTCTGTATGCCTCTGGCTTTTGTGAGAGAGTAGGACAGTTGGCTTGGCCTGGCTGGCTGGTTTCTTCATCCATGTAGTTTCCAGTTCTATAGACAAAGGTTTGCCAGGTCTCTGAATGTGAAATTCAAATGTCTACCATATAGAATCAATTTGATTTTGAGCTGTTTAGGATGAATTACAGGTTTTTTTCAAGGTTTGTTCGTTTGCTTTTTGTTTCTTGGGTTTTGTTTTTGTTTGCTTTGTTTTGGTTTTGGTTTTTTAGGACAAAGTTTCTCTGTGTAGCCCTGGCTGCCCTAGAATCCTCTTTGTAGACTAGGATGGCCTTGATCTCAGAGATCTGCCTGCTTCAGCCTCCTGAGTGCTGGGACTGAAGGCTGAAGGCATGTGCCACCATGCCTAGCAAATTAATGGTTTCTTATACTGCCACAAACAAACAACCAGTTAATCTCAGGTTATAAGTTGTCCTTCAGGTTTTTCAAAAAGGGAAAGTAAACAAACAAACAACTAATTGTAGGGCTATCTTGAGCTTCCTTTTAGGCATTCAGATCCAACGTTAACTCATCACAGATACAAGGGATGTGGAATACCAGACTGCACACAGAAATATTTGAGCTAAACTCTTCCCGCTCTGAATTTGATTATTTATATGATTGTGTCATAAAGAATATATCAATGTGTTTAATAAGCTTTGGATCTCCATTCTTATTATCATGGCCATGAGGTATTTCACGGCAATGAATTGTGCCTCAGAATACGATTGTGTGTACAGTCCAACACTATCACATTTAGGATAATTCAAAGTTTTGTGTGAGGGGCCCATTGCTCACTAGATAATGCAGTGTCTTGAAAATGTCTTGGAGTCAGACTATTCCACCTCCAAGTCTCAGCCTGACTACTTTGTTGTATGATGTGGAGCAAGTTTCCAAATCTCTTTATCCTTCAGTTTTGACAATTACAATATAAAATTCTTATAGTACCTCCATAATAAGGTTTTTGTGGAGATTAAATGAGATAATGAATGTTATCTCTTTGTATGGTCCCTAGAAAGTTGTCCATCATTAAATAAGTTAAGTTATTTTTTTATGAATCTTCTTATTATGATATTGCATTGAAATGAGCTGGTTGTAATTGCATTTAGGAAAGGCAGTTCCTGAAAAAAATGTTACATTCACCATTAACTCTCAAGAATCCGTCAAAACTTGTTAGTAGTGGCCTTAGCCAACTGGAAGTGGTTCTGTTTCTTTCATTTGAACTCATCCATGCTTTGTCAGGTTAAATCCATATTAATCCATATTAAATTCAGTCAGATAGTATCTACAAATCTACATTTAAGACTCAGAGCGCAAATGCTTCTGTAAGGGGACAATGTGGCATGACTTCTTTTTTATGTTTTTATAGAACTAATTTTTATTTTTGAGACATACAAGAAACTTACAAAAAGCTACAAACAGAAAAAAAAAATTCCTTGAATGACTTTTAGGGCAAGTGGTTGACTTGCTGCTTTGTCGTCTTTCCTATAGGCATGTTCCTCTGCACAACCACACACAAATTCAAGTCAGTGATATCCATGCACCACTACTAACTAACCATTCATCAGGTCTACCAGGCAGACTCGAGATAAAGCTGAGCATCCCACAGGACTTTTAGTTTTCACATTTCCCACGTTGCCTTTGGTCTGGAAAAATTACCAGTCTTTCCTGATGCTTACAAACCCAACATTTGAAGGGTTGCACCCAAACTAGCAGAATACGCCTCAGTTTGGTTGTTTCGGTGTTGCTTGTGACACAGGTTCTGCAGCTTTGGCAGAAGCGTCATGGAAGTGGTGTTGTGTTCTCAGAACTTCCTACCAGGCACTATACAATCAGGATTGGTCTCCTTTTTTTTTTTTACTCAAAGGAAATAAACAGTATTTTTTTATTAATCACAATTTATGCCTATTAAGTAATAAATGGCCTAGGATTTGTTTTATTTTTTATTTTTATTTTTTGCTTTTTAAAATTTTTTTCTTCTTTTATTTATTAAGAGATTTTGCATTCATTTTATATACCAACCACAGATTCCCCTGTCCTCCCATCACTTCTTAAATGAAGATGCAAGGTATTTTCATGTTTCTGGAGTTGAACTGGTCATTTGGTTACAAGTGAGGATCATGTTAGGAAGGAAGGAGTTTAGGACTTGTAAGAGCAAGGAATCTTTGTAAAAATACCAGTTGTGATTTTCACTGCCGCATTTGCCAGTGTCCTGTTTGGGGTAGATATATCAAAACCATCTCCTGGGCACAGTCTCAGACTACCCTGCCTGACGTCATCCCTAAGTACATGTCACCACCCTCACCACCAGCTTCAGAGTGAGTCTTTTGATGACTTTCACAGAGTTGTGCTGACCTGACCAGGGCAGGTTGGGGACAAGAATCCCCAAATTTATTCACATACGTGAAGATGCAAGTGAAGATTTAGAAACGAACTCTGAAATGCTGCTGATCATTTTGCTGTCTAAGTGGGACAGAGGTAGAGACAGTCATCCCCAGGATCTTCCGGCCACCAGTCCTGCACTGTACACACCATCTAACTTAATTTCTGATGCTTTGTCTGCTTGCCGTATTTGTTCTTATAAAGCCAAAGAAATCAGTGGAATAAGAACTATCTTTTGGACTCCCAGAGCTCCACCCGGGGCCTAGCCATGGATCTCTGCATCCAGATCCCTCAGTCTTTGGATGGGGTTTCTAGCACAACAATTAGGGTGTTTGGCCATCCCATCACCAGAGTAGGTCAGTTCGGGCTGTCTCTCGACCATTGCCAGCAGTCTGTTGTGGGGGTATCTTTGTGGATTTCTGTGGGCCTCTCTAGCACTTTGCTTCTTCCTATTCTCATGTGGTCTTCATTTACCATGGTCTCCTATTCCTTGTTCTCCCTCTCTGTTGTTGATCCAGCTGGGATCTTCCGCTCCCCCAAGCTCTCTTTTTTTTTAGCGAGAAAGAGGAGGGTTTATATGAGCGAGAATTGTTGAGACCAAGGCTGGATAAAGCACAGGGACAAATAGCCAAATGAATGGAAACACATGAACTATGAACCAATGGCTGAGGGGTCCCCAACTGGATCAGGCCCTCTGAATGGGTGAGACAGTTGATTGGCTTGATTTGTTTGGGAGGCATCCAGGCAGTGGGACCGGGTCCTGTGCTCAGTGCATGAGTTGGCTGTTTGAAGCCTGGGGCTTATGCAGGATCACTTGGCTCGGCCTGGGAGGAGGGGACTGGACCTGCCTGGACTGAGTCTACCAGGTTGATATCAGTCCTCGGGGGAGGCTTTGCCCTGGAGGAGGTGGGAATGGGGGGTAGGCTGGGGGGAAGGTGAGGGGGGTGGGAGGGGGGAGAACAAGGGAATCCATGGCTGATATGTAGAACTGAATTGTATTGTAAAATAAAA
The DNA here is from genome assembly GCF_007827085.1 of Peromyscus californicus insignis. Classification (NCBI taxonomy): domain Eukaryota; kingdom Metazoa; phylum Chordata; class Mammalia; order Rodentia; family Cricetidae; genus Peromyscus; species Peromyscus californicus. The sequence goes on along the minus strand of NW_026294573.1, from coordinate 164,160,777 downwards.
AAAAGAATAAAAAAAAGAACTATCTTTTACCCCCCCCCCCCGCAATATCTTATAGACTCATATGAGAGAGTTTAAGCAGAATCCATGATTTAGAAAAATTGTTCATTCTTGGTTTGAAGCATTAGATCAGTGGTGAGTAAGGGTCATGGCTTTCGAGACACATCACTGTCATAGACAATAGACTCAGGACATTTGTCAGCTTCTCCAAGAACAGAAAGTTCTATGACATTTGATTGCAATGCTCCCCTCACCCTTAGCCTACACTGAATTTCAAAGCTTAAGAAACTGATGTCATAAAAGTCTGAGTCAGAAAAAAAATCCCCAAACCCTTCCCTTCCCTATTTCTTTAATGTGTTTATGAATTCTTTCTTATGACAATGCAAAGGTGACATTTGAAAATATTGAAATTGTGTCAAGGCAGGCTGGAGCATAGAGAATTATTTCTGGTATAGCCGTAGGGAAAGGCTTCCTGGAGATGAAGTCTGACTTGGACCTTATAATATTTACAGGGCCAACCACCACATGCGAAGATGAGAATAATAAGTAGAGCAAAGGCTGAGATATGATTGAAGTCTGAGTAATTCTCTTTTCTTACAGGTGTTGGTGTCCACCCACCATGCTAAATGAAATGATTAAGAGAAAAGGAATTCTCAAGTAAAAATTTAATGTCACAAGTTCTTGCTACAAAGGGATGTAAATATATAGTGGTTCTTATATTTTTAGGTCTTGACTTTTGAAAAGTGATTCAGCTCTAGAACAATTATATGAGATTTTCTTCTTGTCCCTTAATGGATATATTTTCAACTCTCAATCTCAATCAAGTTTTTAGTCAGCATTATAGATTATTGGGTCTGTAATGAAAGAGAAATCATTTGAGCAACTGTACTGCTGGAGTTGCAGAAACCAAAGTAAGTTAATACTCACAAATAAGTTACTTTTAAACCATTACACTATGTAATCATTGGGGAAGAGGATTTCTGAAGTCTGTGCCAACAGTGCCAACCCTTAATATGCATTTGTTTCCAAAGTCCATTTTAGTTTGGGTCATTTGAGTCATCATCTAAGGGGAAGAATTCTGCTTATTTCTTTGTGTGTTTTTGTATTGTCAAGTATATAGAACATGCTTATTAACATTAGATGAAAATTTTAAGAAGAAGGGAGAAACGAAGGAGATAGAGAGAATAAAATACAAAGGAGAGAAAGGGAGGAATAGAAAGATAGGACAGGAAGAAGAGAAAGAAACATATGGGATAGATCGATTGGTGATGTTACTGTGAAGAAGAAAATCTAAAATTAGGGGTGGAGATCAAGTAAATAGAGAAAACAAGAAAGAAGGAATTGGAGTCATATGCCAACTGTGGTGGCACACACCTTTAATCCCAGCACTCAGGAGGCAGAGGCAGTCAGATCTCTGTGAGTTTGGGGTCAGCTTGATCTACAAAGTGAGTTCCAGGGCAGCCAGGGTGGTTACACAGAGAAACAATGTTTGGAAAAACAAAAACAAACAAAAAGTTTGAAATGGTAGAAAGTGAAGTAGTTAGAAGCATTTCTAAAATAGACTGTTCAGAACTTGAGAACTGGTTATAAAGCAATGGAAGAGAAATAGTCAGCAAAGTTACAAGTGATTAAGCTGGTTCCTTATTTGTTTGTTTAGGTTAGGCTTTATGTATTTATTTATTTTGTTGCTTGCTTGTTTCATGTGTCCCAAAGTGAGTGACTGCTAACTAACTATGTAGCCGAGGACAATCTTTGTTATCGCTGTAGGTGCTCGAATTATAGGCGTGCACTACCAGTTTATGTGGATCTGGAGATCAAATCTGCATGCTAGGCAAGAACTCTACAAGTCTCAGTCCTCATCCTCTAAGTGTGTTTTCAAATATTCAGTGACTAAGAGGACAGCTGTATCAGAGTGAGATAAGGAAACAGGGCATTGAGTACAGGATTTAGAGAATTTGTATTTGATGGGAAGAAGAATAAGAGAAACCAGGGTGGTTATTATAAACGTAAAAAAGTCACATCCACTAATTAACAGAGGGACGGAGAGTGGATGAGATTTTCAGGAGACTATTGAGAACCCAAGAGTGCATGGAGAAATGCAGGAGGTGTTTTCTACATTTGGAGTTAGAATACGAGAAGAAAGTGATGGAAATTTCCAAAAAAAGACTGAAAATACCACAAGAGCAAAGCATTCAGGAAGGGAACTAAGGAAAACCTGCTAGGAGGAGAGGGCAACATCTAGAAAATATATGGAGACTGAAAACAGATGACATTAAAATCCAACAGTGATGTGATGTATGGAGTCTGGCCATGCGATGGAAAAGAGAGATGATCGCAGTCCTTGAATAAGATCTGTATGCTTACATTTTGTAAGTCTCTTAAACTTGGAAACTATAGCCCTTTTAGGGGAGAAGATAAAGCAATCTGAGCTGAAAACTCTGCTTTTCAGAATCAACTCAGGCAGAAGTCCTGGAGACCATGTGCCAGTGGTCAAGGTCAGGTCAGGTGTTAGGTGATGCTTCTTCTTATTCTGTATCACACACAGAATTCTACAGTCCTAAGATCTAAAGTAGGTAGCCAGAAGAGTCATTAAATCATTTTTGTATGAAACAATTCCTAGAACAGACACTTGCATCTTTTGAGTGGAATCATGGACAGTTGGTATTTAGCAAAAAGCATAAGAAAAGGAATCAGACATGGCATCTTGGGAAAAGCTAAGGAATCTAGATGGTTCTCTGGTGTAAATGAAATATAGCTGCTTTTTAACACTAGTCATCTGAAAGCTTTCATTTCTGGTGTTTGTTAATTTAAACACCCATTCAAAAAAGTTTCAGAATATACAGTTTTGGGGAAAAAATAGAGTGGTCCATGATTTCTTGTATTCCTCCCTCTTCAGGGATGATTATGTTCTCAGTCATAACTGTACTAAAGAAAAAAGCATAATTGATTTTGAAGAATTCCATCCAGGCAGCATTTTCCGGTCATATTTTTCAGTCTTCATTCAGTGGCATGTTGAAGTTATTGATAGAATCTCAGAAATAGCATTCTCCTCAGTTGCATTGTTATGTGGGAATGATTGTTGATTGGTTTGGGAAGAAAAGTGTTTCCACATAAATAGGTCCAGCAAATTTGTTCCTGGGGGTACAAATGAGGATGTAGAAAAAGGGATAAGCAGAAAATAGAGGTATTGTGTGTGGCGAGCCAGTCAGCAAAAGGATGAAAATTTGATGGTATTGACCCATCGTTGGGTGACGTCAGAGTCACCCAGGTTTTTAACTGGAACTCTTCGACTACTTCTCTAGTTTAACCATCTGTTTTCTCTTCATTTGCCTTTTGAGTTAACAGTATAAAACGGAAAATTTTGGCAGGAAAAGCAGTTTTACTTGTATCAGCGACCACATAGCTGTACCTTTATCCATCATCCAGAAAAGAATCTTGTCCCTTACATTTAATTACTATCTTTTGCCTTGCATTTCAGTTCACGTACTGTTCTGATGAAATGAGTTCTCAGAAGACCCAAGAGGCTAGGCATCACACTAAATTCTGCTCTCAAATGTTGTAATATTTGTTCATTTAATGCACAACCCATTAAATCAAAATGACACAAGCACACGAGAAAGAGGTGAGGAAACAGATGGGATCACTTTAGACTGTGTTTCACTGTGAGGATGCCTTCTGCAAATGCATGTTAATCACAGAATCAAAATAAACACACTTAATTGAACAGTATTCAGATCAATAAAATCATTGACTGAGTACCACTGGTGCTCACTTGAGGTAAACAAGTGATTTAATAGTCTCTACTTCCTTCAGGCCTCTTTGGTGTGGCCATCAATAGCATACTCTTAAATCGGAACTGTCTGTGACCAAAAGGCCCTCGTCAAGCAACCCAGCTTGACCTCTCGAGGTGCATTATTGCTTGATGTCTTGTAAGCCACTTTGGATTTCCTTTCTGTTTGTGTTATAATCGTTGTTATGTAATTTCAAGCTCTTAGGCAAAACATTTGCATACACACACACACACACACACACACACACACACACACACACACACAAATCTTTTACTAAAAAGGTTGCTTCCATAAGTTCATGAGTAAAAACTGTCATTTTCAAATATTCACTATATTCTAATTTAAGCTGCTTACAACTTTTACACTTACTGCTTGCATTTGCAGTGTGTGATAATAGAGAAACATGAACATTAGGAAGTTGAAAGGAAGTAATATGATAAAGTTCAGTACTGACATGGTTGCAGATTTCAGTCTTTCTTGAACCTCGTAGACGGAGCCATGTCTTCATTCCCCAGTGCAACACTGAACTTCTCACAGAGAACTTACAAACCTGTGTAACCATCACTTGCGTCTATGTGTCACATATGAACATCATGCTGTAGACTATATGCTAAAACCATGCTGGATAGATGCAAGATGTGCCACACCTCTGTTTTGACACTGGTTGTCAATACAATTGTTCTTTTGCAGGTGTTTTAATTTAAGCATATTTCAGGACACATGAAACTCTAGTGAGCAACTGAATTAACCGAGAGTCTCATACGGAAAATGTTAAAGTTCCCTAACTGTGGTCCTGGAGAAGGAATCTGTGCAGGCCAAGCGAAATCTGATAAAGGAACTCAAATCTAAGCCTATTTTATCTGATAGGCTAAGACAAGTTACTAAGTAGGGCAGAGTGAGGGTGAGTTTTGTTGGTTTTGTTTTTTATCTGCAGTTGTTAGGTATCACTAGCTATTAGTGGTCCCATTTTCAACATAGATGTACACAGATACTTTTAGGTCTTTTCAGAAGTATCAAGACAGATAAATCTAGAGATTTTAATTTCAGTGTTTCCCAGAGGTCAGGACTATGATATGTTGGTCTTGGTGTTTCATTTTCTGCAACTCCATTTTGATTTCCCCCATGAAAGACTCAGGACCTTTTTTAAAATGTGGCTGACTGTCTACAGTGAACTCTTTCATTGCTTAAGGATCATAAATTTGAGCATCTATGCTCTCCTTTGACCTTTCTGACTATACCTTGGCCATTATAGATCAATGCTTGTGACAGTCCATGTGATTTAGGTTTGGTTTTCTGCTCTGACTTTCTTTGCTGCTAGTGAAGCATAAACTCTATGGGTAGAGTCATTATCCCTAAAGATGTGTATACCACTTAAAGCTCATGTTAGAGTAACTAAGAATCTCTGTATTTCCTATGCATTGCTAAAGGGTTTGTGAGATATAGATGTTCTTTTTTCACTTACTTATTTCTGAACATGAGCCTAGAAATACAGTATGGGGAAATTCTTTCTGATGCCCAATCTACTCTTAGGACTTGTGTTTCCCATGCTTAATGATATAGCTGTGGTGATGTGAACTTTCAGGCTCCTTCCAATCTGAAAGCTCTTCTGTCTTCTAGGAAATAACTGTTCATGTTTGAAGTGCAGTCTAAAAATTAGCTCTTCTGGGGTATCAAATTCCCTGCTATACCCTTGAGCCTCGCACATTGATCAGCACACTGGTGAACTGCATCTTGATTTTCAATAACAGGAGGAAATGGAAAAGATTTATTTTGTTTTTAGCACATTATTATGCCAATAACTTCCAAGTATGTATGAAGACACAAAATTCTTATTTGTATGGGCCTAGTTTACTTTTTTGAGGTGATTGATTTAAAACAACAGCCTTGTATGGGGTAGCAACTGTGTCACAGGACAAGTTTGTGCTCTAGATTTATATTGTTCTCACTTTAAGGCCCTAAAATAAAAGTGATATTTGGAAAGCTGCTCACCTGTTTTTATCAACTTTACATAGTTTTGTAAAATATATGTGGGTATACAGTTTCATTTTAACTTTTAAACCTAAAGACAGTGATTTCTTTATGCATACCAAGAGATAACTAAAATTTTTGCTAAATACTATTTCTTTAATACACATGGAGAAGTTATAATTTTGATAAAAGGAATGGTGAAGGAACCAGAGAAACATTTGTAGATTGAAGTAATGTCAAAGTCTTGGAATAATTTCAAAGTGTAATATCGTTATCATAAAATAGTTGATTACTCTTACAGGATGAATGTACTTTTTCTAATAAAAAATGATGGCAAATGAAAGGACCTAGTCTGAGAGGGAAGCATCTACGGTCTGCAGGAACCTCTGACAATACATTGAGTACAGCATTGGGAATGTCCAACACCATGTTTGTTTTTGTAGCCTTGTCCGTGGTCGATGGGAATGTAGCCTTGTCGGTGGTTGATGGGAATGTAGCCTTGTCGGTGGTTGATGGGAATGTAGCCTTGTCGGTGGTTGATGGGAATGTAGCCTTGCCAGATTCAGTTCTCAGCAAACTTTTCCATCTGGCTACAATCCAAGTTGTGTTGCTGTTTAACGTATAAATTCCTTTAAAAAGTAAACCTAAACAAAACAAACCAACAAAAAAAACTCTGTTTTATGGTAGAAAATCCTAAGTGGATAGTTAAATTAAGATCCTCCCACAATCACAGTTTTCAAAACTTCAGTTTCTTGAAGTCCTTGTTTTTTATTTTTTTATTACTTCCATTTAAAAGTATAGTGAAAAATATCTTGAGATACCTTGGATAGTTATTTTATTTTGGATAGGAAATCTCTGTCCCAAACATGTAAAATAAGTATTGGTTTAAAAAATCATTTCTGTAAGAATTCAGAAATAACCATTTCTCATCAGGTATGAGAAAATGAAAATTCTTTATGTGTGAAGATATAGAGTTTAAGAGAAAAACCAATATTAATAAAATACACTTAAGAAAGTCACGTAGACTCTGGTGAATGTCATCTGTCACAGTCCTTTCACCTGTACTGGGCCTCGGCATGGGCAACATCTTAACTAATGGCCAGGACCAGACCACAGGACTCTGACAGTTAACCCAAGTTAGGATATTTGTAAGCCTGTCACTTTTCCCAGCTATGACCCATTTAAGCACAAAACCTCACCACATTACATTTTCTTTTCTACAAAGTCTTTAAAACAACAAGCAAAGAATACCTCTCCCATGTGCTATGTATTTGTAGAGTTTGTGTGTTTCTTGCAATTCACTTTTTTTTTCAGAGAAAAATGATAACTGAACTGATGGTAACTTCTGAGACCAAGACTAACACAATTTTCAGCATCTGGCAAATTCTTTCCTACCATTTAGTTCTCTAGAGGTATCAGCATGAAGAATGCATAACTGTAAATACCACAGAGAAAAACAGGGCCGATTTTATTAAACCTAAAGTCTTTGGTTAAGATCATGCTTCACGTAATGTGAATATACTCTGTTGGTTTCCAAATGCCCATCATGCATCTCTGCCTTGGCTCTTCTCTTCGTGTTTAGTACTTCACATGGCGTTTAACAAAGTAGTGGATACTGACAAAATGAAGAAAAAAATGTCCAGTATCTACAACTCCATTTCATAATAAGAGGCCACTTTTATTCAGGGTGCTGTACTTGGTTTATTTACCTATTTGTCTGTACATTTCTCCAGTCTGTAATTCAAAGTTGACATGATATTTTATAGCTTGCTTCATGAATCCACACCTCTATTTTACCTTTTTTTTTCCTGTTAGAAAAACATCTACCCTTTTGCTTCATATATCTACGGTCTGTCTTTTTTGTTTTGTTTTGTTTCTACCTAGTGGCCAGACTTTGGAATTTTGCATTTAGCATCTTGCATTAATTATATCATTTCTTTTTAAAAAATTTCATTTTAATTGCTCTAAGCTCAGAGCATTATAAAGACTTCCACTCTAGGTTTACCATGTCCTTTATACAGCTTTCTACTTTCTATAATAATATCGTTTTAAAGATTTTAATCCACTGTCTTATTTATTCAAATACCTTTGCATGAACATGGCAGTGGTTCTCCATTTCAACTTGCATTGAAGTTAATTTATGGGATTTGAAACTACTATTAACTTTTAATGATGATCTACTTCTATATCAAAATTTAAGTTGGCAATTCAGATTAAAAAATAACTTAGCAAAACAAACTGAAATTAGTACTAAAAGAGAACTTTGTAGAAACTACTTCATTTCAGAGAGCCAAGATTTTTAAAAGGAAAAGATGTCAGTTGAAGACTATTGTGTTCTCTGACTACTACAGGCTTGCCTGCCACCCCTGTGTGACATAACCATTTCTGTTACATATGAATTTTTTAACTTTAAGGTGAATTTTTCATTAAGTACTCATTTTCAGTCCATTATTACAGCTGTGTGATATTAAACTGGAATTATAGATGAGTGTAGTCAACTCTTTTTCAATTTGTAGATGAAAATATTTTTTCCAGGTAAGACTAAGTACTTGTCCAAGATCAAAATTTCTTGTTTCCTTAAATGTGGGAAATCTACCAATGCTTATTAACTTATTTTCTTGGGGGAAAATCTCAGCATGTTAGGGAGCATTCAGTGTCTAAGGCATTCTGAGTTACCTGTTCTTTATAAAAAACAGAGTGGGAAGTCACTATTCCATTACACCTGGGAAGAACATCTGAACCCATTATTTATGTGGCCTAACATCCTAGAACGAAAAGTAGAAAGAAACTGATTTCAAAATTTTATAATACTTGTTATATAGATAAATGAGATGAATAAAATATATTATAGTATAAAATTATTTTCCAGTTTTTACTCAAATACATGTTGTTTATCTTATTATAGGTGTTTTGGGGATAGAGTCGGATTTATTGAGCTGAGTTAATTGCCAATTCAGTACAAATAAAATAATGTAAGATACTGCCAATGTCTTCAGATGTTTTGATAGATGGTTAATTATACTGCATGAGGTTGATTGCATTCTAAGACTATACAGTCTCTCTGCACAGAGTCAGTGGCAAATGTATTTCTAAGCTATGTCATATATCTAGAAGCGCATTAATTCTAGTTCAGATTTTCTCACCAAACCGATAATGTGTCATTAATTCAGATAAGGAAAAAAAATACACTCTGTGTTTTGCTTTATGTTTAAAATTCTCTAAGAGCAGACTTCACATTCCTCTGCTGTTAGTCTGTGCTGTGCTCCATGAGGCTAACCTGCTAGTGATTAGCCAGGATCGGGGTCTCAGATGCTTGTGGTTATCTGAAAGGTTTCCCAGGGGATAGCTCCCATCCAAGCAGAGTTTCTGAATTCATGTCCAGTATGGATGCTGTAAAACCACACCAACTTCGTATAAGAACTTACTCTGGCTTTGTGAATGTCCGTTGATACTGTTAGAGTCATAACTTTCCCTTCAAAAGAACATGGTCTAAGCAGTGTTGAGATGCTGGATCCAGTCATCTTCAGCTTGAGTAGAGGAATGGGTGAGTAAAAGAATTCACACCACAACCCCAGAATAACCATATAAAGAAGTAGAATGTACCTTTCTAAGTACAGATGGGAGGAAGTACCCCACTGCTAGCTTCTCCCTCCTGCCACTGAGCCTCATCCTTTGACATGTTCTACTTTGCTACTTGTTAGCACAATATTCAAAATGTACTGTAGACTTTAAGAAACATTTTGATTGTATTTTCCTATTACCTGTAGTTCTCAGTAAATTTTTGCTGAATATGGACATAAACACGTGAAATGCCCAATGGCAGAGCTGAAACTCAAACCCAGATCGAATCTAAACACCATCCTTTTCCCTTTGGCCTAGGGGACTCATCTAACCATTTTTGAACATTCTTTGAAAATGACAATTAGCATGACAAAATAAAGCTTCGTCTTTCAAAGGCACTGTATATTGTCTCTTTTTATATTAGTAAATACTTATTTTGTCTACAAAAGACCTCTCAGAGGTTTCTGGAAAACATAGAAATCTAGTTTCTTAACTCACATGGAGTGAGGGCTGTAGAATTGTATTCCCTGCTTACTACCCAGATAAATCTTTTTGTCTACTTCTTACTTCTGTGTTTTTTTTTAGCACAGTTACTGTCTCAGTTAATATTAATTAGAAGACACCATCACCAGACATATTCTTTTGCTTATTTTCCTATGAAAAGAAGATGACAATTGAGGATGTATTTAAGCCAGAATAGAAATATAGTAGATTTAAATGCCAGCAAAGAATACAATCAAATTGTAAGCAATCCCTACTTTCTCTTGAGCTTGCACATAGACATCCATAATTAATATAATTAGTACAGCCATTAAGAGTCCCTTTGGGCATGGTGTTCTTGGCAGTTCATCAAAAGCAGAAGGTGTGGGCAAATTAAAATTTATTTGCTATCCCTATGTCAGTCTCTGATGGAAGTAAGGGGAAACCTTAGCAAAGAAAGTTATTTTCTTTCTTACCTAACCTGTAACTTTTTTAAAATAATTGTAAGAGGGAGACATAGCAGTAAAGATGAAACAAAAAAAGGAATTTGCCAGAAGTCAATAATTCTGTTCCTTTTCTGTACCATCACTCTCTTTCCACTCCATTCTTATTGGGACTGTGATTTGGAGAAGAAGGCAGTTAGTCTGCTGTGTGACTCTAAGACACTCTTTCTGCTACCATGGCGACTCCCATATCTGATTTGTGAAGATTGGTTGGGCCAGTTATGACACTAGAATGCTAACTTGGATCTATCTCTGAGCAGCATTCAGGACTTTTCCCCATACATAGAACAGTGTGTGTGTGTGTGTGTGTGTGTGTGTGTGTGTGTGTGTGTGTGTGTGTGTGTGTTCCTGTAAAAATTGTAGCTCTCCAGAAAAGCATTCTGAACCTCAGTGGTGGCCTCCCTAAAGTCCATCGAATGTTATTGAAATCCAGTTTGAATATCTGATGATGGCTTGACAATTTGGACAATGATATAGATTTAAGTTGACTCAGAAATAGTTCACTGTGTGTACCATAGCTCTAAATTATGTTCATTTTTAATTTAGCAATTATGTGAATGAAAGTTTTATATATGTATATCATTTTTATTTATTTGAAGATATGGGATTGCAAAGGATCTTTGTGGTGACTACAGTTCTAACTGGCTGTAGCATGTTTCCTGTTTCTTTTAGGGATCTTGGTCTCTTCTCAGTTCTCTGCTACTGGTGCTCTATATTTTGTCCTAAAACAGAACAGTTCTTTTTTCTTTTTTTTTCAAGACAGGGTTTCTCTGTGGCTTTGGAGCCTCTCCTGGAACTTGATCTGTAGACCAGGCTGGCCTCAAACTCACAGAGGTCCACCTGCCTCTGCCTCCGAAGTGCTGGGATTAAAGGCATGCACCACCACTGCCCAGGAAGAATAGTTTGTTTTTCTTAAAGTGAAATTAATTATTTTATTTTATAAATTGGTTATTAAGAATTCAGAATGACAGGAATATGATTTGGATTCTTGATTCTGTTCCTTGTGATTTTTGTAATTAATATAAGAATTAAAGCAGATTGTTACACATAATCCTCCAATAAGAACTGTGAACAATTGTTCTTAGGAACATATTTGTTTGCTACATCCTATGCTATACTTTCTTGGTTGTTTTCCTTGTATTTGTTTTATTTTATTAAATAACTAGTAAGTGCATTTAGTTCTTGGGTATCACTGTGATGTTTTCATATATGTACATATTTTGTAATAGTCTACTCAGGGTAAATTTAACAATCTCATACATTTGTCAGAGCTTTGTGTTGACAATATTCAACATTCTTTTGTTCTCTCTCACTCTCTTTTTGTTTTGTTTTGTGTTGTTTTGTTTTTGGGGACTTAGGGTAACACTTGGAATATAGCCCATGACCTCATTAATGTTAAGTACACACTATCCCCTTGAACCATGCATCTAAATGTCTTCTCTTCTGTCTCTTTGAGACGCACAATGCACTGTCATTATCCTTAGCCAACCTACTGTGAAGTAGAGTACTCTAAATGGTTTTCTTCCTGAAAATTCCTAGGAAGAGAGTTTATTGGTTATACCCATGGTTTAATACATGCTGCAAATTTCTGCCAAGATTGGTTGATTTGTTTACATTATAAGATCAATACTAAAGAACATCCCTACCCTGCCATTCAGTTATTCTAGCAATAAACGACTATTTCTATTACTTTTAGTTTGTCGTTCCTTATTAATAATGAGATCAAACTTTGTATTCATTAGTAAATTGTATATTCCTGCATTTACATAATTTTGATTGAAACATTTATCTTGTATAAATGGATTAGAACTTTTTATACTTAGTTTGTATGAGATGTAAATTTTGTGTTATTTTTGATACAGTAATGTTTTGATTGTTACCTATACAAATCATCAACCCTCTTCCATTTCTATCTTTTAGATTATAAATTTGCAGGAATATTTTTCTACTATTCCCATGCCTTCAGGGTGTCATAGATAGTGTAAATATTGGCTAAACATTAGTATATCTAATATATGGTAGAAAACAAGGAATCTCATGTATTAAAAATTAAGCCTAGTATTTGGTGATTTATGGTCTATAATTATCTGAAAGTTTGGATATCCTTTTATGGAACATGATATTACTGAAACTACTTGATGAGAATTTATAAAATGATGTCATTATTTTGAAGTCATCTATCCTTTTGTATTACTAGTTGTACTTGTCTTTTAGGCCTTATTATTGAACCTTTGCGATTGTGAACAGCATCAGTTGTTGGCTTCCAGATTGACTAGATCCCAGATAGTCAGAGTTTGGTCAGTACTGTTATGATGGTCTTGTATGGTAAACTAGTACTGTGGGCTAGGTCACTCACCTCCCTCTGTCACTGCAATTGCACGCTCCTTGACTGGTGATGTCACCATCAACTTTCTCTTTGGAGTTCCTTGCTGTTTTTCTCTCTCAAGCAAGGCTACGAGAAATCAATTTGTTTCAATGAAAGCTTATTTTTCTTTGTGAGAATCCATTGAGATGCAATTGTTTCTAGTGTTCCTTGAGGTCATTATCTCTTGAAGAGCATCATATAAGGACGTTGTTGAATCATTTTCATCTTGGCTTAATATACAGTATAGTTATCATTTCTGTTCTTTTTTCAGGATTAAAAGATATTGTTTGTATATGTATGTGTGTGTGTGTGTGTGTGTGTGTGTGTGTGTGTGTGTGTGTGTGTGTGTGCATATGCCAAGTGTTTGCCTGTGACCATAGAGGCCAGGAGGGAGTGTCAGATGCCCTAACGCTAGAGTTACAGTCAATCATGACACATCCAACCTAGGGACTGGAAACTAAATTTGGGTCCTCTGGAAGAATAACAAGCATTCTTAACAGCTAAGCCATCTCTCCGAAACCCTCTCCTGCTATTCTTGAGACAATGTCTCACATAACCCAAGCTAGCCTTGTACTTCTATTTAGGGAAGGTGTCCTGCCTCCACCTCCTGAGTGATAGAATGGCAGGCACATGCCACCATGTCTGCTAGCATGCCTCTTTTTATGTAGTGCTGGAGACGGAGCCCAGAACTTCTTGCTTACTAGGCAATCCCACTACAGAGTTGCATTCCCAGCTCATTTCCTCTCTTTATTTCCATCATTACTTATTCATTCCACATTGTATTATGTATTTATTATGGCCTCCTACTACTGAGCAATTTCACTTGTTGAAATGTAAAGCATTATGTGTTGTCACCCGTGTTCAACACATATAATTTTTTTTTTGTTCTGTAATGCATGTCTGATTTCAGGAGGAAGAAACAGGAAGGATAGATGGGATGGGGGTGTGAAAATATAGTATCTCATGCATTGCATTAGCAACATGCCTCTTGTTATTTATATGCTTTGTAAAAACATTTTTTTCTAATTTGAGTTAATATACTATCTGTTTTCAATTTTTCAAATAAGTAAATTGCCAAATTCAAACTACTTCCCTGATATTATCACTCCTATGCTCCTAACAAACTTATCAATTTTTGAGTAGATGCTGATGTGTTTTTTTTCTTCCCTATTATTTACAAAATACAGCAAGCTCAGCTCCTAATTTACTATTCAGCGATGTAACTATACAGGCCTTTATTGCATGCATATTTATGAACTTGTTTTTTCTTTTTCACCTCACAAATGTGGTTCTCTTGTATCTATTGTGAAGAAAAAGCCATATGAAAATTACTAAAATTTTAAAAAGGTTATTATGTCTGTTGTATACTCCAAAATTAATATCATATCTTCCTTTGCACTTACAAAATTGACCACAGCATGGCTTATTTTTCCAATAATGGTGGAAGAATTTGCCGTGATATATCCATGTTTAGTCAATGGACATAATGGCCAACTGGACTCAGGAACTTGAATGGCTGTCAGGCAGGACTTTCCAGGCAGTAATTTATTCATCCTGGAAACTTATGACATGATATTAGACACAAGGCACCAAGCTGGGCACTCACAGTACAGCATACACAGAACTCTGTTTCATGGCCTATTGTAAAAGGTAGGCAAGAAGCATGGCATATTTTAGGGACATATGACTGCTGTGGAGGTGATGCCAGTGTCCAAGAAGAAAGTCAGGAAATGTGTGGCTGCTAGCATGGAGGCATCTAGGAGTTTGGCTGGATCACTGAGACTGATATCATCCTGAGATGGAGGTCTGCAAAGATGACTTCCCCATGACAGATTTTACCTCTGCAGACAGGGCTTTATTCTGAGTGTTATTGGCAGTTATGAAGCTTTTGACAGGCAGTGAGGAGATGATGTCAGATTGGAGAGCTCTTTTGCTGCTCAAGTGTGTTCCCAAGTGAGTCCTATTGTACGTTCTGCTCTTTCATATCCCAGCCTCTCCCCATGATTGCTGGATAAGGAAGGAACTTCAGAAGGTAAATGCTTTGCTACAACTCATAGAACTAATTGATCAGTTTATCAACATCTTGATTCAGAGAGAAAGTAGCATATCTGGAACTCCTGCCCAAAACAGACAGGCCACAGGGATCCCAGGACAGTAGGGACATTAAAGGCCAGAGCCATGGTTAGAACACTAAAAATACATCCTCCAAATGAGGGGCTTCTTAGTGTAGCAAGAGACATCTCTATTAAGATAGCCCTGAGGCAATGGGTGACTGAAGGTCAATGACTTTCCTACATGTAGTTAGAGAAGTTATGTCGTCTTAGATTCTGTTCTCACAGACTTGAGTTTTCTTTTATTATCATAGTCAAAAGACATAGCTTTTCATGGAGTAGCACTCATTAATTTAAAATAAATATATTGTGCCACTGTTATGAGCCAGAAATTATAGTAGATGCAAAGACAGGAACTAGAGCTCTTAGAAGAAACAGGTAGTAAGTTAGCAAGTTACAGAATGACTCTGTGATCGGAGAAACAGGCACTAAAATGCTTGGGGGGTGGCGCGAAGGACAGGGAACTTGGCTGAGCTTTGAGGGGACTGCAGTGACACCACTTTCAAAATCACTCTTGCAAATTGTCTGAAAGATTACCAGGAAAGAAGTTATTTCCAGGGAGAGACACAAGAACAGAACATCCAAATGATTTCTAAATATTTTTGAAAGCCTCAATTTCAAGTAGAGGGGAGTTCTTTCCCCTGACCTATGACTGGCTTTTTAGGTAAATGTCATCATGAGTTCAATCTTGTTAACTTCAGCGTGTGGCAGTGTCTGGGCTGCCATCTGTGGCTCTTTTCCTGGGTTCTGATGTTCAATACTTACTTTCCCCAATCCTCCTCCAGGATTTAATGAGGAATACAGTTAGCATGCATTTTTAATATACATTTAAAAAAAATTAACTTTATTTTATGTGCATTGGCATCAGATCCCCTGGAATTGGACTTACAGACAGTTGTGAGCTGTCATGTGGGTGCTGGGAATTGAACCCGGGTCCTCCAGAAGAGCATTCAGTGCTCTTAACCTTTAAGAGCCATCTCTCCAGCCCCCTTAATATACATTTTTAAAAACTCAATTTTTCAATTGTATAAGGCTGATGTGTGACTCAGTATTTTCCACAAAATAAAATTAGTATTACATGAACAACTTTTATCTAGATATTTACATGGAGAAAAACAGTTGCCCCAGTTTGGTAAAAACTCTCTATTCAAACTTTAACCCCTAACCTGGCATGGGTTTATTTATACTTACTCCACTGTAGATGCCATTCCTATGGTTTTAAGCTAAATTACTGTGTTGAACAGAAGAGTTAAGGTGGGTAACACACGGCTTTATAATAAAAGTGGAAAGAATAAAAAATCTAGAGTTAAAGTAGATGACACATGGTTTTATAATAAAAATGAAAAGGATGAAAAGTCCTCCTCCTTGATATTTGATTTAAAACACTGCTGGTCTTTATCCCTCCTTTTGTCTCCCTTTACCTAAGTGTTCTATTTTGAAGTGAAACTTCTTGCTGGTGGGTCGGGCTGAATCTCAGCTTCTTACTTTCTCAGTAGTAGCATTGTGATCGACGCTATCACGCTAGTGAGATCTTGGTGATGAACCATCAAACGAAATGCTCTGCCCCTCGGCCAGGTTGCTGGGTGATTGCCAAACAGTAGTCCAGTATAATTACCTATCACAGATGTGAACACTCCATTGTTCTGAGAGGGGGACTGCAGCCATTGGGAGAAGCAGCAAAGCTGATTGATCCTCCGATCTGGCTTGTTCTGGTTTGGTGAATAGTTCATTTTTATTATAACATTTAGACATTTTGCTTCTTCAGTCATCTTAAGTTCTGATTCAATTAATTTTAGTTATCTCCAAGAAGAAAATAAAAAAGGTCTCGCCTACTGTTTTCTAGAATAATAAATGCACAGTTTATTATAGACTTCAACTTTTTGGTAGAATGAAATGGAATATAAAGAAATAGTTAAAGATTCTCCATGAGAGAATTTGAAAGTACCATATTACATCGAAATTATGTCAATAATCATTTGTCTAGATAAGCTGCCTTAAGCATGTGTGTCAAACTGTTTTTAGTGACAGATCCTAATAATGTTACTCAAAACCTTTAAAAGATGCTTTTTTTTCAACTACTCAATCACTTACCAGTATAAGAAACTGAAAATCATATAAATTCTATTCTTATATTCTAGAATGCACACTGAGATCATTAGATAAGAAACAATGCCTACTTATGTTCATTGTTTCTTAGTGTTTCTCCCAAGTTTTTCATTCCTGTGTGTGTGTGTGTGTGTGTGTGTGTGTGTGTGTGTGTGTGTGTGTGTGTGTCACACGTACACATGCAAAGATCAGAGGCTTATGTTGAGTATCCTTCTCAATTGCTCTCCACCTTGTTCATTGAGGCAGAATCTCTCACTTCAACTCAGACCTTGCCAATTCATCTAATCTAGCCAGCAGATTTCCTCTCGGGATCCCACCTTCCAAATGCTGGGAAGATGGATAGGCTGCCTGTCTTATCTGACATTGCTTTGGGTGTTGGGATCTGAACTCCAGTCCTAATGCTCACATGACAAGTACTTTACCCACTGAGCCATCTCACTGGTCCTATTTTTTTCTTGGATTTTTAAGGATGCACATAAGATCACAGGAAACCTATGTACAAATCTGGAGACCAATAAGCATCCTAGACAATGAAAAGGTGTAGTACATGAGTTTTGATTTTTGAGAGGATATAAATGCATTTATTTCTTCATTTCTTTAGTAGTATTCCTTTATTGTTGAATGTCCACCTCGTGATGAGAACAGGTTTGGCCACAATGACACAGCTCAAACAGACAGATTCCTCTTCAGCCTCACGGATTTATAGTTTGAGCATAGATATAAACACACCCATGAGATCAAGATCACGATGATGTGATGATGTATGCTGTGACAGATCCAGGGACTGGGAAGTTAGGTGTTGTAGAGCTCTGTTCCCTCATGTGAGTAGCTGGGGAGATCTTTGAGTCAGAAAATAGTAAGGTGAGTTAAGGTCCCTTGGCTTTCCATAGGAAGCCAGGACTGATTTAGTGGGTTTTAATAGTGCAAGCATTCACTCAAGGTTATTTTGGAAATCTATGGAAAAATCTATGAAAAATCACTGATAGGCAATTGCAAATGGCATGTATTATGAGGGGTTAGGTCTACCACAATCTTCAGTGTGACACCTCTACATGAAGAAATCAATTTTCTGTCCCAATTACAATGATCTCTACAGCATTTGTCTTAAGTGATTAAACCTATTTATCTTTTGAAGAAAGTTTGTTTATAAATAAGGGATCTTTAACTATAATATTATTAAATATTGAAATTCCCAGGCATCTAATTGTCAGATAGATCTAGGAAAGTTACTATTTTTGTTTGGTTTGTAGTTTGCTACTAGTTAATTACCATCTTAAATATTATAACACCAATAGAAATTTTCCTCATGAAATGACAGTTGTTCTTGCAATACCCTTACAAATGTACATTTATACACATTAACTTTTCAATATACGGTCACAGTTTTGTTTTCCAAACACATAGCTAGTATTCTAATATATATAATTTTATTTCAGTATGGTATACAAAACATACAATAATAGCTGTGGTTCTGACAGAAATGAAACCTACTGTTGAAAGGGGACTTGTGCTTTAAAATAAGAGCAAAAGGACTGTGTATTTCAAGCTGAAATCTTTGGTTCTCTGACCTTGGAATGTTTCACAGATTAGGCCTTTTGATTTCCAAAGAAAGGAAGCTCAGAAGCAAATGCCTTTGCTTTGACTATTGTCTCCCGGACATGCAAGGCGAGGTAGGAAAGGAGTCAGGTTACAGCGGGTCGTTTGGGAATGGTTGAGGAGGTTGTCCTGTTGGGGCTGTTTAGCAGGAGAATCCTGGGATTGGACACTCTAAAAATTGAAGGGTCGTTTGGAGAAACATTACTTACAAATAAAACCAAGAGTCTCAGAATGCTTTCTTGGAATGGGTCTATTCCTCTGGAAGACAGCCAGCAGTTCAATAAAAACACATTGAGAAGCTTTAAAGAGAGTATTTTGTTTAATAGATACCATCACGAATGAGTAACACACCATCCCCACTGGTGCTGCAAAGAAAGTATGACTAATTTCTGATCCAGTACACCCAATTATGTTCTTAGGATTTATAGATATAGCCTCTTGGAGATTATAGGAAGTATGACGTCAGAAGAGAAAAACCTTTACTTATAATACACTAATTATCGCTCCATTAGACAAAAGGACTTTTGATAACAAAACAAATACTGATGGATACAGTTGAGATCATTGGGAATGTATGTAAGAGTCCAGAAAGCAAGTCTCAGAAAAGAAATTAGTATCTTCTTCCAGAACTTTCAGATGAGAGAACACATAAATAATGTTTTATAAGTTGCAAGCAATATGTTTTCAAAGATATATATTTAAATTATGATATATTAATAGTAATTTATCATTTAGATCGTAAGAATTCTGAAATATCTGGGAAAACCATATGTGTTTGTTTTCCTCAATTGTGCTCCAACCAAAAACATTTGAACTACTAAATCTTATAATGTTTGATTATTTATACACACACACACACACACACACACACACACACATACACACATATCCAATTTTAATTTCCATTTATAATCTCTAGGTTTGTCCTTAGGTTATCTTTTATAAGAGTATTGGGAATCTTTCTTTGAGATCAATCTGTGGTTATTCGGTGTCTGAAACCTATTTTACAGTGCACTGACTCTTGCCAATTGCTGTAGCTTTAAGCTTTCTCAGTCTCCAACAGAATTAAAGCAATTTAATTTGGGAAATTTGCCATTTACCAAATACTATAGCTAATAATGAACACAAGGAGGCTATGTGAGGAGAAGGAGCTGCCATCGTTTTCCTGGAAATATCATTACACTGAGATTGACATTCACATCTTGGTGCTTCCTCAGTGTTGGCCTTTCAATCTCCTTGTCATCTTCATTAAACCTCATTATTCTCATTATTTTTGTCCCCTCACGTTGCAGAGTTTGAGGACGCTGTTATCAGTACTTCTTCACTCTCTCCTGTCTCTTTCCCTTGTCAGCATCCTAGCCTTGCTGACATTAATGTAGCTGCCTAATTGCCACTTGTGGTTGTCCCCCCTCTGTCATACAGGCAACTTCTAGCCCATGCTGTGGAGTTTCACCCACAACTGATGGTTGGTTGACTCCCACTTACTTTTCATCAATAAGCATCATGGATAAAACAATCCAGGTGTATTTAGAATTTAATGGGTGAGAAAAAAGACCAAGAAAATATCTGCGAAAATACCTGCGAAAAGGAACTTATGGAAAGAAGGAATTACTTAGGCTCATCATTGGAGGGTGTGGTCCATCCTGGCAGGGAAGAGCTGACAGTGAAAAGACAATGAGGATCGTCCATCACATCAGATAATGTATTTAGCATGTTGCTGAAGGAAAACACAGGGAATGCATGTTACCAGGATAATAAGGGAAAAAGAAAATAAATCAGATTTTTTAATAGTTCTAAGAAATAGTGACTATAAATATTTATATGACCTGCCTAATATGTATGCCCCATTACACTTGATACTGTTAATTATTATGCATGCTCTAGTATCTGGTGTAAAAGTGGCCATAGGGAAATACATCGCTTAACAATACATCACTGCAGATGGAGCCCATTAACTTTCACATGTTTAAAATACAGCAGCTAAACATTATAATATTTATAGATTCATAATCTTTGTCATTTATTTTTCTCATTGCATGACTTGGTTTTGAAAACATCAACAAAATGGAGAGAACAGTGGAGCCTGTAGAATGCCACAGGGGATCTCTCCCAGAATTGATCAGATCCCATATATACACAGTCAAAATCACATAGTTTTCGAAGGTCATGCATCTTTGTATTTTTTAATGTAGAAAGGATAAAGTTGGTTTAAACTTTAGACCTTTGTTTTTTAGGAGACACACTTGATGCAGTTGAGACTTGCTGGACATGACAAAGAAGACTCATCAACATGTTTTCATGGACTTTATAGTTTGTTTCCTTGTTTGTGTTTACTTACACTAGTCAGTTCTGCAGTTTCATGATCAACTGGGCACAGGAAGTTAGGGAGAAGTATTCCTCACCATTTCAGTCATTGAGTCATGCTTATGAAAGACAGTTGTCAAATCTCCATTCTTGTGGATTTTCTTAAAAAAAAAATGGTAAAGTTAGGCAAAGCAGTAATCTAACTAGAAGCTTGGATGTAAGAGAAATGCACTCTGCAGTTTATTTTCTTGCTAGTTTATATTCCAGTGTGGAGACAGCAATTGTTCCATCAGGACTGACTTTCTATCCATTTTCACTGCAGGTGGTTTTATGTAAATGAACCCCCCCCCCCAATTCGTCTTGTGTTGGCAATTCTTCGTACCTACTACTGTTGGCTAGCTGTGGGGTTATTTCATGACCTGGCAGCCTTTTCTTCCTGGCTGTCTGTCTGTCCATTAAGCACCATTGTTCCAGGTACCTGAGATGTTTCACAATAGGTTCCAGGCTGAGGTTAGTTAACAACTCTGTTAACGCCTTCTGGAGCTCTGGGGATTCAAATACAGCCTGCTGAGACATTATTTCTTAAACGGTGAGGAATAATGATCCAACTTTTTGGGCACCATCTCAGAGGCCACTTTTCAGTCTCGTAAAAATTTTAAGTCAAAGAAGCTCAGCACAGAAAGTCATGAGCTGTCATAAAATACTATTCTGGATATAGCTACTTAGAATAGCCCGGGCACTTGGTAACCTAAAGGACAAGTTAATAGTAATTCCACCTCATTTAGTTGTGTTTAAGGTCCTTGAGAGTTATGCTTAATAGACCATAAAAAATTATACCTTGAGACACTATTTAATGCACAGTTTTTCCAGAAAGTCAATTAAAAAAATCGTGAGTGTTACCTAAGCCCCACATAGACTTTTGATTACACAAAATTTTAGATGACTCAAAAATCCTAAATGAATTATTTGTTGGGTCTATAGTTCATATTTTTGTGATTTGCATAATAAATATTTTAATTAATTTAAATTAAAATATTACCATACTCTGTACATAGATTGACAGAATAAGATATATTTATGTTCTGTAATAACTAGCTGTAGAATTTAATTCTGGCAGAAATCAGCTTTCAGTATGGGACCAAACATGAGGGGCAGTTGGAAATGTAATGTAATGATGTCAATGTTCCTATATTAGGAATGCATAGTCATTGGATTAAAAGTGTCAGCATTTAGGCTTTCACAAAATGGGGGATGGGCAAATTAGCCCTTGTCTGATACATTCCTTGGCATTACACTTTAGTTACTGTGTACTTGTTATGTTATTTAATGTGCAAAACAGGGCAACCCCAAGAATGACTATAATTCTGTAAAAAGATGAGAGAATTGAGAAATGTATTCATGTCATAAGAATTGAACATAAATAGGTAGGAAAGAAGAAACTGGTTAAACATGTATTGATAATACCACAAAAATTTTAGGAATTGTGTTGAACATTGTTAAGGAGAACAGGTTGAAATTCATCATTTAAATCAACAGATGCCAAAAGTTTTCCACAGGTAAATGGGCATTTTGCTAAGAAATGGTCTTTAATGTCATAATGCATGGCTGTAGTAAATATTTTACTGTCTTTTCCCAATTTTAACATGACTTGCCAGTGGGTGGTTTCTGAGACCCTAATCAGATCAGCACGTCCATGAATCCATCATATGAATTAGCAATTATTCAAAAGTTACCAGGATTTTGAAATGATCTCTTTCATGACATGTGGACATTGCTTTAATTATGTCACATGGAACTCAAATTCATGTATAACCTTTCTTTGAGGACATACCCAAATTTAGTTATTGCTTGAAAAGTAAAAGCATAATCGTAGGCATAAGCTATCAATAGCATTGAATGTCTGTGGTATTGACATTTAATAATCAACAACAACAACTTTTAAGATGTATAGACATTAAGCCGGGCGGTGGTGGCGCACGCCTTTAATCCCAGCACTTGGGAGGCAGAGCCAGGCGGATCTCTGGGAGTTCGAGGCCAGCCTGGGCTACCAAGTGAGTTCCAGGAGAGGCGCAAAGCTACACAGAGAAACCCTGTCTCGAAAAACCAAAAAAAAAAAAAAAAAAAAAGATGTGTAGACATTAAAAGCACCTATAGATTTAAAATTATAACAAATGTGCTAAATATTTTCTATGTAGAATGTGGCCTAGCAGATGACACCAAGAAAAATATTGTGAGAGAAATTAATTTATTATAGTGATTTATTAGAATCTGTAATTATCTGTAATGATAATTCAGGAGTTCCTTTTGAAATACAAGATGTTTTTATTATTTTTCAAATATTTCTAAAAGGAATAATTTTAAAAGGAATAATTCATTATCTCAAAATAACCAAACTTATTCTTTCTCAGGATCCTCTGTAATATCATTGCCATAGTCTTGTTATAGCTGATTAAAATTTACCAGAAGACAGCCTATTGCAATAACCAGCTTCATGCTGTGTCTCCTGTCAGGGTGTGTGTGTGCGCCAACATGGCCACGGTGACATGAGGGTAGGTGTCAGAATGTCCTAGCCTTCACCCCAGCTTTGTCACAAGGTGGGTGGCAGCAACATCTTAACTTCATTGTCTAGGTTTTCTCTCCACTAACGTGGAAATTCCATGAGGTGATGTAAGGTACCTCACCACCACACACTTGCTACTGCTTTTGACCCTCTCCCTTCGCCCTCCTTGCCTCGTGTGTAAAATACTCTGTTAACATTCCTGTTCTGTTGTTACACTGCATACCTACAATGGGACTGGGTAAAAGAAAAATTTAGATAAAGAAAAGCTTTAGAGATAATGCTCCAAATATATTGAAGAGAAGAATATGTCCAAAATCTATTGAATGTATACACACAAGTTGATTATTACTGCCTGACTTAATCTTACCAAAAAAACCCTGACAGGTAAAATCATACTATTTTACAAAGAAATTGTGTCTTTAAAAAATTAGCAAACTTCTGAGAAGTGAATAGCTGGTGAATGGGGGAGTAAAGGGTAAACTAAACCCTTTCAGCCTTGAAAACACGTTCCCCTGACACAAAATGCAGTATGTCACCTATCATTAGAGGTGCGCTTCTTTTCTAAATACAGGCACAGAGGTAGTTATTACCCTGCTTCTGGAATTTGTGAAGATGGATTGGACATCATCCTGTATTGAATAATTGCTGGAATAACTAAAGCATGCAGGATGGTTTAAATAAGAATGGCCCCCACAGGCTCATATATTTGAGTACTTAGTCACCAGGGAGTAGAACTATTTGAAAGGCTTAGGAAGTTTGGCCTTGGTGGAGTAGGTGTGACCTTGTTGGAGGAAGTTTGTCACTGGGAGTGGGCTTTGAGGTTTCAAAAGCCCAAGCCAGCTTTAGTGGCTCTCTCTTCCTGTTGCTTTCGGATTTGGATATAGAAATCTCAGCTGCCATGTCTGCCTGTGTCTAGCAAATACTCCCCACTATGAAGATAATAGACTGCACCTCTGAAACTGTAAGCAAACCCCAATTAAATGTTTTCTTTTATAAGAGTTGCCATGGTCATGGTGTCTCTTCACAGCAACGGAACACTGACTAAGACAGCATGAATGCAAAGAACTGTTCAAAATGCAGAGTATACTAAACCATCACCAGAGAGATTCAGATAAGTGCCTTTTGTTTCATAGGAGAACAAGAGTCTTTCTGGTTGAAGTAGTGAAAAGTCTTTCCTGTGGAGGTAACATGTAGATGGGGCTAACGTGAGCATGTGCATGTAAGTAATGTGAGAAAGGCCATAAGATCAAGACTGAAGAAGGACACATGATAAAGGAATGATCTGCATCCCTGGGACAAAGAGAGTACGCAATGAACATCAATCAGGACAGGAATGCCCTTGATATGTTTTTGATGATGGGATTGGTATAATATGCTGTGAGGTAATACTAAGTGATAGAAAGTAGCAGTATCTGGAGCTATAGTGCTAAGAGCTTTCCTGGGACCCTGGTCCAGCCATCCTAGTGGGTGGTTGGTGACAGCTATTGCAGAGATAAATGCCATATTGATAGAGCTGGTTGGACGAGAGAGAAAGAGAAAAAGGCTACACCAGAATAAGGAGACGCATGCTAGGGCAGGAATATGAGCTGACATCTAACTTCTGTTTGTAAACCCACCAGAATAGTGGATAGTGCAAAGGAGATAAAGGAAAGATTAAGAAGACGGATGACCATCCAGGCATGGTTGTTCATTCCTGAAATCTCAGCACTTGGGAGTGGAGGCAGGAGGAATGTGAGTTCAAGGGTAGCCTATGTATAGGAGACGCTGCCTCAAAACAAACCAAAGTAAAGTGAAAACAAGAAAAACAAGAGAAAGGATGCTGAAGTCATGAATGGGGTTTCAGAGTTTAGAGTAAAACACAAACCCAGGAAGAGGTGAGCTAGGATGGTTGGTTTAGACATATGGTTCCCGTTTATGGAGAAAGGTTGTAGAGAAGACTTGTGATTTGTGAGTTATCTGCATCCAGGGGTGACATTAAAGGAAGAGAGAAAACAAAACTACGTAAACAACCTGAGACCAAAGACAGAAAGATTATGTTTATAAGAAAGAAAATGAAGGGCTGAGGAGGTGGTTTAGCACTTAAAATGATTGCCAAACAAGTGTGAGGACGAGAATGGTGATCCATGCAAATGCCCTGTGGGTATGGTGGATAGTCTGTAATTCTAGCCTTTGGAAGGATGGGCTAGAGTCTCCAGAAGTGCTGGCTAGCAAGACTAGCTGTTTCATATCTCTAAACTCTGGGTTTGATTGAGAGATACCTTCCTTAATAAATGGGGTGAAAAAGCAATTGAGAATGATTTATGATACCTCCGTCTTGGGGATTCACATGTACGTGCGCGCGCGCACACACACACACTGATGTGGACACATATTTATACAAAACTACACACACCCACAACACACAAATATGAAGAATTGAGTGGAAAGTCTTTTTGTTTTCAAAAACTTTATTTTTATTTTCTGTACATTCATGTTTTTCCTGCATGTCTGTATGAGGGTGCCAGATCCCCTGGAACTGGAGTTACAGGCAGTTGTGAGCTGCCACCTGGGTGCTGGGAGTTGAACCCAGGTCCTCTGGAAGAGCAGTCAGTGCTCTTAACCACTGAGCCATCTCTCCAACCCAATGGAAAGTTTTGTTTTGTTTTTTTAAGAAAAAGAAAAGAAAAAACAGAGCAATTACCAAAAAAGAAGTTAGAAGCGGCTTTTCTGTGTGTGCTAAAAGCAAGAAAAAAAGGAATTTCAGGAAAATGGAAGTCATCAATGTCAAGTTGTATAGAGAAACACATGATGTAAACCATGTCTCTAAACATTCTCAGTTTTACACATGAAGAAGGAATCTTTTTTCATTCTTTTTTGATGCAGTCTCGGTATGCCTTATATAATTTTCTCCGTTGTTTTAGAATTTACTGTTATCTAGTGATAGAATTTCACTTGGCTCTATTTATGAAATCAAAAAGTGTCATTTGATTTCATTCTGTCGAAAAATTATTATTTACATCAGTGGTTCTCAGACTTCCTAAAGTTGTGACTCTTTAACACAGTTCCTCATGTTGTTTTGACCCCAACCATAAAATTACTTTTGTTGCTACTTCATATCTGTAATTTTGTTACTATTATGGACTGTAATACAAATACCTGTTATTTCCTATGGTCTCAGGTGACCCCTATGAAAGAGTTGTCCAATCCCCAAAGGAGTCACAACCCACATGTTGAGAACCACTGATCTGTATCAATGTCTGCTGGTTATATCAGTACATGGAGCAACAAATCTTAAAAATACCATTTAAATATAAAAAAAATTTATGTTTTCTCCTAGCATCATGTTATGTATGCTATGACTTTGCTGTTGTTCAAAGTAGTTTTTTAGCAACATATACATTTGTGGAATTGAAGTCAGAGACTGAACTTTAGTGGGGGCTGCTGTTTCTGCCTTGTGCTTTGGAACACCGAGATGCTTGATTAATAGACCGAGGCTGGAAAGACAAAGTAAAAGCTACAGTTTAGTGTTTGTCTGTTTGTTTTTTATCACTACCCTACCAGGAAATGAGAAATCCTAGCTTTGGATAGTCTTTCAAGGACTGAAATATTTGCAAGTAGAGGGGAATGGGTATCAAAAGGTTACTCCGGCTGGACTTAGTTATGATAAGGATTATAGGTTTAATCTGAAGAGGAAGAGAAGCAATAGACTAACATTTAGTAGCTATCTGAATTGATCAGATTATTATCATCAAATAACACCTTTCATCACCATACCTTCCCTCCTTGAATTCTTTTTCTTACTTCATTTTTCTTGACACCTCTGTAAAAATAATTTTCCTTTTAAATTGTGTGTGTGTGTGTGTGTGTGTGTGTGTGTGTGTGTGTGTGTGTGTGTGTGTGTGTGTTGTCAGGGAAGATATGCACAGGTGAGTATGGAGGTCTGAGGAGACCAGAGGGACATGATCCCCGCTGGAGTTAGTGTTACAAGCAATTGTTAGCCACCTGCTATGAACACTGGACATTGAACTCATATCATTTGCAAGAGCAGTGGACCTCTGCTCTTAAAGGCAGAGCAAATTCTCCAGGTCTTGTTACTACAACAGGTTACTTATATATAGTTTTGCGGGTTTGTTTCTTCTTCTCTTTGTCAATTGATGCTTATTCTTGAAGTGGAATGTTGTTTGAATCACTAGTATAATTCCAGCTCCTAGAAAGGAACTTAACACACAAATACGTTCTAGAAATTGTTGAAGGAATGAATCAGTTTTCTTTTCAACAAGTTATTTTTCACATTTTTTTTTATTTTTGAAATTGTAATATTATTACATAATTTCTCCTTTCCCTTTCCTTCCTTCTATCTCTCCCACATTCACCTCCTTGCTCTCTTTCAAATTCATGGCCTCTTTCTCATTAATTGTTGTTACCTGCATGCATGTGTGTGTGTACACACATATATTTCTAAATATACCACACTCACCCTGTATAACGTTACTCATGTGTATGTTTTCAGGGCTGACCACTTGGTATTGGATAACTAATTGGTGTGCCCTTCCCTGGAGGAGACTATCTCTCCCACTCTTAGCAAGCTTTAGTTGCATGTAGCTCTTTGTGTAGGGCTGAGGGCTCATGGTCCTTCCCTGTCCATTTTGGCATGTCTATTGTCGTCCTTGTTCAGCTCATGTTTGTATAGTCATGTTGGGGAGGCTTTGCGGGTACAGCTTCTGACATTCCTAGGAGATACAAACTCCCTGATCATCTGCCTTTTACAGTCTTTCTGCACCCTCTTCCACATTGTTCTCTGAGCCTTAGGCGCAGGAGGGTTTTGTAGGTGTATCCACTGGGATTGGGCTCCACATCTCTGGACTTTGATTGGTTTTGGTTTTCTGTAATTGTCTGTTTCATCAAGAAATTTCCTTGATGAAGGATAAGGACTACATTTACTGGTTAATAATAAATTATTATTGTTACCTGAGTGAATAAAAGGAATGGTAGTTTTCAGAGAAAGTGATAAAATACAGACAAGAAATGGTTAGAAGTCTTAGGTCATAAGAAAAAACAACCATTAAAGATTGTTTTTAGATTTCTTGCATGAGTCATTAGGTGACTTTAATTTGACACTAACTGAAAGACTGAGTGATAGACTATAGGGAATTGAGAAAGAAGACATTAGCTTGGCTCCATCTTTCATTGACCATGAGCTTGATCAAAGTACTTGATTTTTAGCATATTTTCACTTTTCCATTCCTAAAATAGTAGTCAACAGACATCTCAATCATGCAGTGTGTTACAGGATTTAATGAAGGAATATGTTAGACACATAGGACAATGCTTCCCACATTAAAAATTATTCCATAAATGTGGGCTATTGTGGGAAGAGTGGAGGATCAGTAGGAACAGCATCAGTCCACTCTTAGAGTTGCTGACTTTGGAGGTAAAGATGGAAATCATATCTTGTATATGAATGATTGACTTCTCAAAAAGGTTTGCATGTTAAACTCCAGAAAACTCAACATATAATTAGTTATGGATAAGGAAGATCAAGAAAATCATGGATAAAGTCAGGGACTGAAAGAGCTACAGCAGTTAACTGTCTTGATGCTTCTTTGACTGGAAAGGGAACAGAGGCAAGACTGCTTTCCAGTTCCGGCATCGTAGCTTGTCCACAATGCACATGCTGAACTGTGAAGGCTAACTCATCCTATTCCCGATTAGCATCTATCAATGACTCCCTGGGATATTTATTTAGCTCCAAATCCCATCTCAGCCACATTTATAACTTCTCTGGCCTTTGCTTTAAATGTGTCAAATATGACATAGTTTTTCTCCCTGTAGATCTGCCTTGACTGTCCTTCACTCTGTTCACAAGGCTCATTCTGACAAGACTTGGTAGAAGAGGCACTAGTATATCTTTCGGAGGACTTGATAACCAGAGGCATTTTCCTTCTACCCTGTGGAACTGTATTTCTTTCCAGGAGAAACCTTGCTACATTAGGTCAAATTTGTTTTCTGACTTGTTATCATAGGGTGTAAGTATCCAGGGGGAATAGTGTGTGGACACAATGCCTTGGGATTGAAGGATGAGGAAAAAGTAGACCCCTCTAACTTCTCCCAACTCCACACAAGACATTCACATTCACTCAGACACTGGAAAAATAGATTCATGCAGGAGAACTAAAGCTCAGAACACAGCACATTAAGATGATAATTAGATCTGTTCATACCAAATTCAAGTAAGTGGAGGTGGGAGAACTTATCCCTAGAGTTTGGGATTAATTTAAAATGTCACAGAATCATTGAAGGTCTCTGTAAATAAGATCTTTTTTGTATAATCATATTTATCAACTTTGTTTAGCTCTGATTCGAAGATTCACTTATCACATATATCTTTTTGTATAATCATGTTTTTACCAACTTTCTTTAGCTCTGACTGGAAGATTAACCTATCATGTATATCTTTAATTCCTCAAGTCCTTGCTATCTTCTCATAATCTGAGGACAGCTTTGTGGTTAAAAACAAAGTCCTTGGACTCCTGGTATATTTTGCAGTGGTACAAAACAAACATAAACAAGGTTGTTCACCCAAAGATGGAGGAGGGAACATTTAAATCCTCCACTGAACTAGAGGAAATGAGCATCACTTTAGTATTAGACATTGGAAATGACTTCCTTTATTACTCCAGAATTCATGGACTGTCTTAAGTGAAGTGAATCATTATATTTGATTTACTAATGTGTGTTATCTGCACTTACAGATTTACATCTTTTATTGTGGTTTTAAAATGGCACCTAGAACATTTTTTTTTAATTGAGGATGGGAGGAAAAACATATCCTTTTTGTCAGGTGCATTGTTTCACTTATAAAAGTGTAGAAGGGGTTAACAATTGTCTGCAAGACAGGGAAGCGTTAACCATTCAGGAAAACCAAGAGTTTTCTACTTCCTTCTTGACCAGACTGAATGAAAACACTCACTGTTTTAGCTTTCCCTGCATTAGAGCCTCATTCAAATTCTAGAAGTGGAAGTTGATCATCTGAGAATCATCAGATAATGCTAGGAACTTCCATCACAACAATGACTGCCTATTATGGTATTCGGGGCCGCTTGATGCTTCACTCATGTGGTTGGTAACACGTCTGTGGTGTCAGCTCTTGGCAGGTAACTATGAGAATACTGGAAAAAGAGATTTCAAATGATATCATATGTTAAGCAGGAAGGAATGATTGTATGAATCTGTTAATTGGATTTTCCCAAAACTGTAATTTTTTTCCTACAAATTACATTCACATTTCAAAATATTTGTAGCTAAGGTAAAATATGAATTCCAGCCATATTGATACATAGAAATGTACCTCTCTTGCTCAGGTTTCTCTACTTTAGATAGTTTCTGAATTTTGAGATAATTATTCAATTTCATTCTTGCTTCTGAGTCTTGACCAAATTGTTTTGCTTTTGCTATTTTTCTGTGAATTGTAAATAATAAATGATGTAAAGACCAAAGAGCTAGGGTCTATGGAAATGGTGGACTTGGTACCTGCTTGTCTCATAACCGTGAGTACTTGAGTTTGAGCTGAAGAACCCCTGCAAAGATGTTGGATGCTGTGGTACATTCTTGTAATCCCAGCTCAGAGGAGGCAGAGACAGAAAGACTCTTGGAACTGGCTGGCAGTCAGTCTAGCCCAATTGGTGGGCTCCAGGCTAGTGAAAGACACAATATGAAAAGAGATCCCATTCCTGAGGATGACAATTGAGAGGTTGTCCTCCGGCCTCCACATGCTGATTCATAAACATGAACATGCACATGAACACACACACACACACACACACACACACACACACACACACACACCATATCAAAAATAGTCCTGAGAAGTATATAAAATGCATCTCCAAAAGGAAGTACTTACTTTGAAGCAAATTGGTTCAAACTGTGTGTATATTTTCATAGTAATAATCCAAATTTAAATAATTGATTATTAACAATGACCTTTAAAATACATAAGTGTAGTATAACACTTATTAAGCTTTTTGCTGCAATTTAGAAATCTGAGGCTTTCCTAGAAGACACAGACAGGCTTCCATATCCATAGGTTTACTGAATCCCAGATCAGAGACACATGGAAAAAAGTAATTGAGCCTGTGCTAAGTATTTACAGACTTTTTATTGTTGTTACTCCCCAAATAATATAGTAAAACATATATTTACATTGGATTAGGTCTCATAAGTGATCTTCAGAATATGTAAGAAGTTATAGGCATATCTTCCACTACTGTAATAAGGCACTTGAGCGTCCATGGATTGCAATATTCTAGGGATTCCTAGAACCACTGCTTTGTAAAAACTAAGGAACAACTGTCATCAGTTTAAAAATTTCTTAGTGATTCATGGGCTTGGCCTCAATGAATAGCTTTATTTTCAAGATACATGAACTATTAACACATTATTTAAAAATTATGTTTTTATATCTATAAAACATTGTCAGTTTTCGTGGCGACCACTTTTATCAAATATAAGAATATTTGGCCAACTTAAAAGCTATCAATCAAAATCCAGTGTTTCCTGCTAGAATTCTATGTCTTTGGATAAAGTAAATAGTTTGTAGCATGATTAGATTTTCATAGATACTAAGGTCACAGGCTCTCAGGACATGAATAGATAAATAATGCCTAATAAATAATGCTTCAAAAAGTATGAAGATAGTGATGCTTAAGAGTAGAAAGCCATGCAAAATATCCAGCTGCTTGATCACTTCCTAGGTAAATTTATTATCACTGCTGTGCTCAAACCACTAATGAGAAAGATTTTTTTTAAGACTTAAGGTTGTGTAAGTGCTTTGTACCTAGAACTGATGGAAGTAATTGGTCAACTGCTTAATCAAGTCCCACTTGGAACTGAATGGGAAATGGAGGATAGAAAATGTAGGCTGGGTGAGTAACCCAACAAGTCGGCAGAGTTCTCTTTACAGAAAGAAACAAAGATAGCAGTAATTAATGACCCTGACTCGGTGCCAAAAAAGCTTTCTTCTGACAACTCCAACTTAATTAAAACTTAAGACATTTCAATGGCCTCGGAAAGCCCCTGATGGGGTGAACTCTTGCAGACTCGTGAGAAAATTTTGTAAATTAAAGGAAAAGATGTGTGTTACCACTAGTGCCACGACTCTAATCCCTGACAGTCAAAGAATCTATTTAGCCCAGGCCTTTTCTTTTAACCATCTCACACCTGCAGGCTTCCTGGCACTTCCTCTGCTCTGAGAAGGCAGTTTTTGTGTTTTACGGAAGATCAGATAATAGGGTCTTGCTGTTCCTTTTGTTTTTGTGCACTGTTCATTAGCCTGTGAGTGTTGCAGACACACTTGCTATGCTTGGCTTGCTTGGGAGTAGGGCA